>NC_090751.1:78711034-78721034 GCF_036898095.1 Palaemon carinicauda
GGAATTGTAATCCTAACCTTGTTATTACCTACGTTTACTGTAATTAGGCTGTAATAAAATTCTAACCTATGTTCGTCTAACAAAGGAACATAGCCTAGTTTATCCCTAGTGTTCTCCAGAACTAATTTTAAGTAACGTATAGGCAACAAATGGGGCGACAATACACCTTTAGTTGCTAACGTGATAGCTTCTACATAATCCTTGGATTTCTCAATGAAAATGTGCAATTCTGTTATGTATGTGATCTATCTTTGAATCATAATACGTTAATGTTGCTAACAAATCCTGTACTTCCATAATTTGAACGATATTATCTGAATGTTCATTTAACAAATCCATAATTTTATTGATTGAAGCTAACTGATCCCTTAGTTCTGACATAATCAATTCATCTTTATGAGTCAAGAACTCAATTTTCTTATTTTGATTACTAATTTTAAGACGATTGGAAAGTCCTAAACCTAAACTTGCAACAGACCCAAAGATGCTTAATGCAGCATAAATGAACGGATTCCGTCTTTCTTTTGTTCGTGTCCTACAGTCCACATCAAAAGGTCATAAGCCAAAGATCCTGTCTCTCCAGTCTTATTTTTTAAGTCATCAGATAGCATCTCTGCAACTTTTAATGTTGATCCAAGCAAACTCTTAGTAGTCAAATGAAAATGTCTCCTATGCAACTCATCCAATGATGCAGAAAACCTTGAAATGGCGGTTCTTAAGCTAGTGACATCATTCTCTTGAAGAAAAATTGCTTGCATATGCACTTCGACAATTACGTTGGTTGATGTAATAAAAATGTCTTCTTGTCTTTCAACTATATTTCCATATTTAAAATATATATTCTTAGTCTTAGAACTCATCCCATACGAAAAAAATGTCTGAGCGAACAATATCACTCCCAACAACAAAAAATTCATCTTGGAAACCTGTAACGAGAAAAAATATATGTAATTACTCTGTATTAAAAAGAAAACTTTTTAGTTACAAAAATTAAAATTTTTCCTCACTTCTTTTTAATTTCTTATGTGAGACAATGGTACTATTCTCTCATCCGTGGGTTGGGCTACGTTTTGAATTCTAAACCTATTGGCCGTTAATGTTTCCAAAATGTTAAATGGGCCTTCAAACTTAGGTGTTAGTTTATAGTTGAGCCCTTTTCTGACATTGATTTGAATATAGATGTTATCACCCACGGTATATGTTTTAGTTGGTTTCGCTATTTTATCATGATTCCTTTTCATTATGATTTGTGATTCTTCTAAATTCTTTCGAAGGATATCATATCGACTTATACTTGCATTTATACATTCCTTTAAAGGATTTGATAGATTAGTTGTAGGCGTTAATACATGGAAAGGTGTTCTAACTGGGGTACCATACAATGCTTCATGCGGTGACATTTTAATTGATATATGATATGAATGATTCAGAGTACTCAGTGCCGCCGGTATTGCAATATCCCAGTTGGGGTCTGATCCCCCTAGTGTTACCCTCAATATATTTAATATCTTCCTATTTGCTCTTTCCACTAGCCCATTAGACTCTGGGTGATATATCATGGTATTGATCTTCTTTATGTTGAGGAATTCACACAATGAGGTATGAAAGTGATTATTAAATTCACCACCCGAGTCTGAGATTATCATGTGTGGAATTCCATGTTTACAAATGTAACACTCGTAAAACTTCCTAGCGCATTCAATCGCAGTTTTAGTTTTAAGCGCTATTAGTTCTGTATATCGAGTTAAAGCATCTATAATCACTAAGAGGTGCTTATTCCCTCTGTCTGACTCGTAAAATCCTGTTAACAAATCTAAATGTATTCTTTCAAAGGGTTGATTGGGAACAGGATAAGCTCCTAAGCTAACAGGTGTTTTCGTATGCCCTTTGTTTTCCTGAACATGTGCGACAATTAGCTATGTGTCTTTTTATATCTGTAAGCATTGTATGCCAATAAAACAATGATTTGGCTTTCTGTGACATTAATGAGAACCCAGGGTGTCCATGTAATGGATTTGAATGCAACCAATTCAGGACAGTGGAAACAAGTGAGTTTGGTACTACTACCTGGTCGTTAGTTACATGTGGTGTATTGCGGGTTTTCCTTGTCACAGTCCTACACAGAATATTATCTTTGATTACGTAATTCTGCTGCTTATACTTTATATATTCTTTTTCTTTATGATTGCCTTTCAAAGCATTTATAATTGTTCTATTTTCTGATCTTTTCTTTGCTCAGTCTGTAACAATTCAGCACTCCAGCCTAAATCTTCTTGTTCAGATATTGTTTTTACAATAGGCATGGATGTTGATATATCTATTAATTCAGCTAAAGACTCCGTACAAGATGACACGGGGTTGCGTGATAATGCATCCGCAATGATATTTGCTTTCCCAGGTAAATACCCGATTCTTGCGCCAAAATCTTGAATGATTAAATGCCACCGAGTTCGTTTAGGGCTGTGATTGAAGCCTTTAAAGAACTCTGTTAGTGGTTTATGGTCAGTAAGAACCTTAACGGGATAACCGTAAATTATGAACTTAAAATGCACTAGCGAATTAACAATAGCTAGTCCTTCCTTGTCTATTACTGCATACTTACTTTCGGAAGTTCTCAATTTTCGAGAATAGAAAGCTATCGGAAAAACTGTTTATCATATTGCTGAAGCAATACCCCTCCTACTCCTAAGTCTGAGGCGTCTGTTGCAATGAAGAATTCCTTACCGAAGTCAGGAAATTTTAAGATAGGAGAACTACACAGTTCATCTTTCAAAGTATTAAACGCCTGTTGATGTTGCTCAGACCATATGAAATCTACGCCCTTCTTCGTAAGATCAGTTAAAGGAGCGGCTATTATTGAATAGTTGCGTATAAAACGCCTGTAATATCCACTACAACCCAGAAATTGCTGTATTCCCTTGACATTAGTAGGTATGGGAAAATTACGTATAGCCGACACCTTATCATGGACTACTTTAAGACCTTGGCTTGACACCATGAAACCCAAATATATCAATTCTGTTTTGAAAAATTCACACTTACTAATCTTTACCCTTAAGTTATGTTGTCTTAATCTCTGTAGTACTAGTTCTAACTTACGTAGATGTTCCTCTAAGGTGTTGGAAAAGATTACAAGATCATCCATATAGGCATGCAATATATCCCCTAACAAGTCTCCAAACACTATGTTAATCATTCTTGTAAATGTTATAGGAGCACAACGTAAACCAAAAGGCATCCGTAAAAATTCATAATGTCCCCTGGCTGTGCTGAAGGCTGTGTATGGGATACTATCTTCTTCTAATGATATCTGGTGAAAGCCTTTAAGTAAGTCCAAACTGGTAAAATATTTATTCTGACCTAACAAAGACAAAATATCGTCAGTACATGGCACTGGAATCGATCAGGGATCGTTTCCTCGTTTAGACGACGAAAGTCGACGCAGATACGCCATGTTCGATCTTTTTTCGGTACAACTATTAAAGGAAAATTATAAGGGCTATTTGATTTTCTAATGACTCCTTCCTCTAACATTTTACCTACTTCATCATTTATTTCATTCTGGAATTTCATAGGGAGTCTGTACGAGGGTACATATATAATTTTCTGTTTGTCTTTTAACCTTATTTGATGCTCGATCACATCTGTTTTTCCTAAGGATCCATCCGTAGTGGAAAAGACATCTGTATATTTATTTAAAAGTTCAAAAATTTTCTGCTGAATTTCTTCGTCTTGAATGTCCTTACTGATTTTATTTTTAATAGATCGTAAAAGGGATTCATCCGCAACTGATTTAGAGTGATTGATTTCAGCAACGGTAAGAATACGATGTTTATAAACTTCTACATCCAAGATATGTTGATTTTTGTGAATTACTAAAGTGTTATTAAATGATTACAGACTTCGATATTACATTGCTGATGTGAGCCTACTGTATAAATAGCTTGTGTGACAGACAATCCGTTGGTTTTCAAAGTATCGGAAAGGATTAATATTTCAGATCCCGGTAGTGTTTTCTTTATTTGCACTATTAAATTCGAAGGTATGTTTGGTTCGATATATTGCGTGCAAGATGATATTACGGGGTGAACGAGAATTCTGCTGGGTCGCGTGTATTATTTCTTTACTAGTGAGACAAGTTATTGGTTCTTCAACGTACGTTACGGTTACATTTGTCGTCTCCTTTTTATCCAAAACTGACTTTAAAGTATTAGAAGACTTATAGAATTTCCTTTGATATACACGCCGTGCTTTGCAGGAGCTAAGATAATGTTTTGATTTCCCATAGATGGGTATCCTATAATTACAGCTGGATACATATTAATGTTTTTCACAACAACAAATGTATCGGCAAACGTGCGATTACCGACTCTGAACTGAATATGAGTTATGCCTATGACGTTTAATTCATTATTTCCTATACCTGAAAGTCTGATTCCTGATTTTTCAATCGGAAAGTTCGAAAACAACAAATGATGCGTCTTCAATCCATAATATTACGTGGACTACCAGAGTCAAAAAATAACGTAAAGGATTTGTGTTCTAAATTTACAGCATATAAGGTTGGCCGTAACTCATTTTGGCTTATTATTGTATGAATTCGTTGCAAATCTACGGGAGCATGCACTGTTTTACTTAATTCGGCCGTGTGTTTCATAGGAAAATCTATTGTCTCACAATTATCTGATAAAACATTAAATTGATTATTCAATACTATTGATGTTGACATAAATGACCTTGACCCAACATCACTCTCTTCCCCTCTGAGTTAACTAATGGTGGGTATTTGCTTTGCTCTGCACATTCTGAAAATTAGGCTGACTTTGCGAGGTCTGGTTTGACGGCCCAGGCTCAGCGATATTGAAGAAGTGTTTGTTTGTTTCGGACTCTGAACTGCATTGACATTTTGTTGTTTCTTCTTATTGTTAAAATGAGGATTTTTCTTTTTATTTCCATATGGAACTGACTGTGGAATTGACTGTGTATTTCTAGGATATTGTTGTGTCTTACGCGCGTAACATTGACTATAAGAATGTGATCCTGTGTTGTGAACTGAACAAAATTTTCGTTCTACAGTCTGCGCTTATGTGACCTTGACGTTTGCAGTTGTAACACGTCACTCCCGCTACTGGATTATTAATTACGTTCACTGTTTGTGGTTTTGTTTCATTCTTAGCAAAAACTTGAGTTAACACGGGATCGAGATCTGGACACTTGGACATGTGCTTCTTTATCTGTTTATAGACATCCAATTCCGTACTTGCAGGCATTAAGTTCTTATCAAAGCACCGCACTAAAGCTTCAGGCAACATAAGTGTCATGCAAGTTAAATACATTAATCGTAAAAAATCTTTCACGGAGATATTATCGTTAGTAACCCAAGTGGAATTACCTAAAATGTCCTGATATTCGTTAAGCCTATCAGCTATGAGAGCTGCTCTCTCAACAACATTAAGCCGATTCATAGTGGCTTGATTAAGTGTATTTCGTAACGTTAACACTACATCCAAAGCTTCCTCACCCCCATAGATCGCGCGTAACCTAACTTTGAAATCATCCCAAGTAACTGCTTTCCTGAAATGAAACACCTCTTAAATACGCACTCGCATCCCCCTTAGAAAAATCTATAAAACTTTTAGCTTCTTGTAATTGTACAAAAGGATCTACGATTTGTTTGGCATTTAAATGGGCATCAACGGATGAAATCCATGACTCCACATTTTGTGGCAAGAACCCGTTGACACGGCCTTGAAAAGGAAGGATTGCTGACCTGGCATTTACAAGCGTCACAATTGGAGGAGGATTAGCCTGGCCTACACCACTAGGTCCAGGGGTAGGGCTGACAGGAGGAGCCATGACTGCTGTATTCTTTTTTTTTCTATCTCTTTGACCCCTTTCAATCCTATCAAAATATCTATATGAGTACAGACGCCCACTGCGTAAACGCATATGTATAATAAATTCCCGAACAATGTTACTAATCCCAATACATTTCCCCCCAAGAGTTTATGAAAGAAAAGGAATTAGCACAAAGAAAGAAAAATTCTAAATGAGAATTCGGAGTTTCTTATAACAAAGTTTAGGAATTCACTCACCCCAGTAATAATTGACTAACGACTTGTGATAACTACACTTCACTGCACAAACTGAAATGAATACAAAATCTCTGTACTTAGCTTATATATGAAGTCGAGTCGTCTCTCTCTCTCTCTCTCTTGATGTTTTGTTAGCGATGTCTCGTTCTAGTTTCTTGTAGAATGTAGGTCTTCCTGGATATGTTTTGCAATAGTTGAACGCCAGTCCTTGGGTTTCCTAGGATGTTGATTGAAGATTCTATTTGTATACTAACATATGTTGGTGTTAGCATTTTCGTTGGACTTAGTCAAAATTGTAGATTCTTGTAGATAGTTTTATTTTGAAGTCTTGAAGATCATTCTCTGGTTTCACAGCTTTTATGTTGAAGTCTTGAAGATATATCTCTGTTTTTACAGCTATTTATTTTGAAGTCTTGAAGATATTTCTCTAATTCTTAGAGTTTAACCGCTGTCTTTGAGTTTAATCGCTGCCACCATTTATTGGTGTGCTACTGTCTTAAGCACACATTTGAGTATGAGTTGTTTTCAGATGTATTTAAATGGTTTATTGAACACATCTTAGTGGTTTTTAAGTTTTATTGTATATAAACAACTGAGTTAAACATCTCCATCACTGGAGGAAGCTGTGTTGGTCCACATGACCAATTCTGGTGAAGTTTAGATAAGAACTGAACAAATTACTGATATCCCAAAATATCGTACACTTGCTTTAATTTGGATAAGTGACGGAATCGGAAGACACCTGCATCCGGTGACGTCACAAACTTTCACACGAAGAGGCAATGTGTTGACACTAAGAAAGAATGACAACTTAGCATCTTACATCCTGTACACAATTTGAGTTGACCATAGCAAATCTCACGGCCAGCTCTTCCAACCAACATGACATATTACGTCATTTGTTTTAAACATGTAATATTACTATTCTAAATATTACTATATATATATATATATATATAGATGTATATAAATATATATATATATATATATATATATACATATATATATATATATATATATATGTATGTATGTAATATATAGATATTACTTGTTTAAAACACATGACCTACAGGTCATTGTGGAAGTAAGAGAAGTGTGAGAAATGCCATAGTCCATATCATAAGCAGGATGCGAATGCCAAACCTCAGCAATGTAACATTTTTCATGAAGAGTAAATACAACCAAGCCCGTGAGAAAGAGTTGTCTATGAGAACGGAACTAAGTACCTTCCGGTATTAATGTTGTGTTTACTATAATCCATTAAGTGCTGGGATAACTAAGTAAACTTTAACGTGAGTATGGATATTTGTGGCAGTTCATTTTGAGATGGCATACGGAATGGTCATCCGACCAAACCATCTATACTCCTGTGATGGAGATGTTAATACTGTTTTTAAAGAATAAACTATTTTAAAGTTAACTTACCTAGACTTTACTTGAAGATGTAACATACCAAATTTAATCAACAACACATTGAAGATGACATTTGAAGGGAACCTAAATGTGTGTTAACAACAGTAGCACACCAATATATATATATATATATATATTTTATATATATACATATATATATATATATATGTATATATATATGTATATATATATATATATATATGTATATATATATATATATATACATAATATATATATATATATATACATATATATATATATATATATAGATATACATATACATATATGTATATATATATATATATATATATGTTTGTGTGTTTGTGTGTGTGTGTGTGTATTTAAATCAGCCATATATTTTCATATTTTAAGGTCTAGATTCTCTTACCAACCTTATGATTCAAAGACCGGCCGCAATCGAGCCCTGGTCCAGGATACTTGTATGACAGTGACCGTGCCATTTAGCCACAAAGAAAGATAAACGTCAATAACAATTCTTCTGTACATATGCCTGTCGAATTCAGGTGTTTTGTAGTTAGAATTGAAATTACCCCATCTTCATCATCATAGCTAATTGATATATTTGTACTTGGCATTCGATTAACAATAAATTTTTCACATTTAACATGTTTTTTTTATATTCAAATAAGTCATATATTTTAATTCATTAATGTCTGGATTTTCTTACCGACCTCTGGATCAGAGTCCCAAAGCACAACCACTCAAGGACAATAAAACCTTACTGGCAAGGAATTGAACCCTGGTTCAGGATACGTGTATGACAGTGACTGTACCATTTGGCCACGAAGAAAGATAAAAGTCAATGACAATTCTTCTGTACATATACCTGTCATATTCAGGTATTTTGTAGTTAAAATTATAACCAACCCAACTTCACCTTCGTAGTTAATTGGTATGTTTGTACTTGGCATTCGCCTATTGATAAATTTTGCACTTTTAGACGTGTTTTTTCATATTCAAATCAGCCATATATTTTAATACCTTAATGTCATGGGATCAGAGTCCCAAGGCAAAACCACTCAAAGACTATAGCATCTAACCGGCCGGGAATTGAACCCTGGTCCAGGATGCTTGTATGACAGGAACCATACCATTTAGTCACGAAGAAAGATAAAATTCAATAACATTTCTTCTGTGCACATACTTATCGAATTCAGGTGTTTTGTAGCATGAATTGAAATCAATCCATCTTCAACATCGTAGCTAATTGGTATGTTTGTACTTTGCATCCTATTAATGATAGATTTTGCACCTTTAGATGTATTTGTTTTTTCATATTCAAATTAGCCATATATTTTACTACAACTATGTCGGGATTCTCTTACCAACGTCTAAAATTTACTTTATATATATATATATATATATATATATACACACATATATAAATATGATAAATTTTGCACATTTTTACGTGTTTTTCATATTCAAATAAGCCATATATATTTTTGATATATTAATGTCTGGATTCTCTTAACGACCTCGGGATCAGAGCCCCAGGCGAAATCACACAAAGACAAGAGCTTGGCTCCGGCCGGGAATCGAACCCTGGTCGGCAAGCTTATATAGACAGTGACTAACCCACTTGGCCACGAAGAAAGATAAAAGTCAATGACAATTCTACTGTACTTATACCTGTCGAATTCAGGTATTTTGTACTTAGAATTGAAATCAACCCATCTTCACCATCGTAGCTAATTGGTAGTTTGTTACTTGGCATTCAATTAATGATAAATTTTGCACATTTTTACGTGTTTTTCATATTCAAATAAGCCATATATATTTTTGATATATTAATGTCTGGATTCTCTTAACGACCTCAGGATCAGAGCCCCAGGCGAAATCACACAAAGACAAGAGCTTGGCTCCGGCCGGGAATCGAACCCTGGTCGGCAAGCTTATATAGACAGTGACTAACCCACTTGGCCACGAAGAAAGATAAAAGTCAATGACAATTCTACTGTACTTATACCTGTCAAATTCAGGTATTTTGTACTTAGAATTGAAATCAACCCATCTTCACCATCGTAGCTGATTGGTAGTTTGTGACTTGGCATTCAATTAATGATAAATTTTGCACATTTTTACGTGTTTTTCATATTCAAATAAGCCATATATATTTTTGATATATCAATGTCTGGATTCTCTTAACGACCTCGGGATCAGAGCCCCAGGCGAAATCACACAAAGACAAGAGCTTGGCTCCAGCCGGGAATCGAACCCTGGTCGGCAAGCTTATATAGACAGTGACTAACCCACTTGGCCACGAAGAAAGATAAAAGTCAATGACAATTCTACTGTACTTATACCTGTCGAATTCAGGTATTTTGTACTTAGAATTGAAATCAACCCATCTTCACCATCGTAGCTAATTGGTAGTTTGTTACTTGGCATTCAATTAATGATAAATTTTGCACATTTTTACGTGTTTTTCATATTCAGATAAGCCATATATATTTTTGATATATTAATGT
>NC_090751.1:78726034-78758534 GCF_036898095.1 Palaemon carinicauda
CTACTAGACTCTGGAAAAGTTTCGAAGAGTACATATACCTATGTATGAATACCAGGCAAGCTAATATAGTGGTCTCACCCTATACTAAGTAAAGCATAGTTTGTAAAGAACCACTGCGTCAATATGAAATATCGACCAGTTCTCCGCACAATACTTGTATTGGACAAAGGTTTATATCCGCATAGGAGGAAACTAGTAAAACCGCCATCGTCCCCTTATGGGACGGAGTCCTCCCGTTAAGGGAAAGCATAAACCAATGAAGCATAGCTTGCATAAAGGAACAATTCTATTAGAATTATCCCAGATAAAGTGCATAGAATGAATGCTCAATTATACCAATAAATTGACACAGGTGAAGGAGACGCAAGGTTCTCAAGAACAAGTTCATTGACAGACAATAAACAGACAGGTTAACCACAATTATATATATATATATAAGAAGAGGATAACCCAAAACTTTAAGCATAAGTATGATAGTAAACAGAACTTGTTTATCTGAAAGAAAAAACATTAAATGCCACTTTTAAGATACCGAGGTATCAAAGTCATAAAAGTCTGTATTACAAATCAATGACATTAGCGTTAGAAACGCTCGGCACACATGTCTGCACTTATGCTAGGTTCACCTTTGGAAATGGAACAGTCTACATGGGCAACTCAGTGCCCTCACTTAGTTTGTAGTACAGTATGTAACTACACACTCACCCTGGAATTAATCGTCCCAATTAAAACCACTGTTCCTCGCAGAGTTAAACAGTAGGGTTAACAACGCGACCCACTGCTACCACAGATCTCTTTAGTTCCTCTACTTGCTTCGCATAGTGGCGAAAGAACACTTTGGAAGACTTCCAGCCAGTGTATGAACGAAGATGTTCGAAATCCATACAATTAAAGAAATTTAAGGATGAGGCAACTTTCCTCGGATCGTGACCTGCGGGTGTACTGTCTGGATCCGCTCTGCGAATAAAATAGGTGATTTTCGCCCTAAGTTGTTTCAGTGATAACTTTGAGCCTGATGTTTCACCCCTGAATAGTTGACCACCCTTGAAGTCTGAAGTTCTATGAAGATAGACCTTTAGGCATTCCACTGGACATAGAGATGCATCTTCTTTCAGAGGGCAGATTCTCCAGGGACCCCACCTGTTGGTGGGTAACTCATTCTTGGCGAGAAACGTAAGATCCGGAAACAGGTTCAGTTCTCCCCCATCCAGGAACTGAACACGACCTGTCTCTCTCGAGAGGGCTACAATCTCACTAACCCTGGACCCGGACGCGAGTGCAAATAGGAAAATAACTTTTTGTGTCAAATCCTTTAACGCACACTCTTCATTGCTCAACAGAGAAGCGAAATGAAGAACTTTGTCTAAAGACCATGAAATGGCCTTTGGAGGTGCTGAAGGTCTGAGCCTAGCGCAGGCTTTCGGAACTTTATTAAAGATCTCGTTACCTAGGTCGACCTGGAAGGCATATAGAATGGGTCTTGTCAAAGCAGACTTACACGCTGAAATCGTGTTAGCTGCCAATCCTTGACCATGGAGGTGGATGAAGAAAGATAAGCATAAGTCTGTCGAGATCTCCTGCGGATTCTTCGCCTTGACAAAGGCCACCCATTTTCTCTAAGATGACTCATATTGCCTTCTAGTAGATTTGCACTTATATTCCTCTAGGAAGTCTATGCTGGCTTTCGAAATCCCGAAACGCTTTCTCACCGCTAGGGAGAGAAAATCATGAGCTGCAGGGTCCGGGTTTTCTGTAATGAAGCACAGACAGTCGACTTCTGGACTCGCTGGGTCAGAACTGGATCTGGTAGTGGTACAAACTTCAGCTGTAGTTCCAATGCCAGGGGGAACCACACGCTGTTCGGCCACTTGTGGGCCACTATTGCCGCTACCCCCCTTGAAGGATCTCAGTTTGTTGAGGACCCTCAACAGAAGGTTGTGAGGAGGGAACAGATAAATCCTGGACCATCTGTTCCAGTCGAGGGACATCGCGTCCACTGCTTCCGCTAAGGGGTCCTCGTACGGGGACACGTACAGGGTCAACTTCTTGTTGTCTTTCGTCGCAAAGAGGTCTATCTGCAGTTCTGGGACTTGATTCAGAATGGAGGAGAATGATCCTGCGTCTAAGGACCATTCCGACTCTATCGGTGTGAACCTGGATAGAGAGTCCGCTGTCACATTGCAGACTCCTTGAAGGTGAACTGCCGACAGGTACCACTTCTTCTTTTCCGCCAATCGGAAGATGGCCAACATCACCAGGTTGAGAGGTGGTGACCTCGATCCTTGTCGATTCAAGCATCTCACAACTACCTCGCTGTCCATCACCAACCTTATGTGGATCGAGTGACGCTGGGAAACTTTCTTTAAGGTAAGGAGCACTGCCATAGCTTCTAGAAAGTTTATGTGAAAGGTCTTGAATAGCTTGGACCAAGTCCCCTGGACTTTTTTCCGATGAGAGTGACCTCCCCATCCCTCCTTCGAGGCGTCTGAGTGAATCGTCACCGACGGGGGAGGTGGCTGAAGAAGAACCGACTTCTTTAGATGTCTGGCTTGGGACCAAGGCCTGAGAAGAGTACGTAGCCGAAGCGGAACTGGTCTTCTCAGATCTCTTCGCGCGTTTGATGCATATTTTCTCCAAACTCCGGTTGCATCCTTTAGCTGTGCTCTTAGCACTGGGTCTGTCACCGAAGCAAACTGGAGAGAGTCCAGTACCCTCTCCTGTTCGCGTCTTGATATCCTTTCGGAATCTAGAAGTCTCTTGACAGAACCCGCTATCTCCTTCCTTTTCTTCGCCGGGATGGAGAAACGGTGTGACAAAAGGTCCCAGTGGATTCCCAGCCACTGGAACTTTTGAGATGGAGAAAGTCGAGACTTTTTTCTGTTGATCTTGAAACCTAGGTACTCTAGGAACTGGATCACTTGACTGGAAGCTTGCAAGCATTCTGTATCGGATGCTGCCCACACCAACCAGTCGTCCAGGTAGGCTACTACCTGAATTCCCTTTAGGCGTAATTGTTTGAGAGCTACGCTCGCAAGCTTCGTAAAAATCCTTGGGGCTATGTTTAGCCCGAATGGCATGGCTCTGAAGGCGTATAGTCTTCGTTGTAGCCTGAACCCTAGGTAGGGGGAGAGTCGACGGTTGATTGGAATGTGCCAATAGGCGTCTGACAAGTCTATAGAGACGGAATATGCCCTCTTGGGCAGTAAGGTCCTTATGTGTTGCAGTGTTAGCATCTTGAATTTGCAATTCACTATGAACTTGTTGAGTGGCGACAAGTCCAGAATGACTCTGAGCTTTTCCGAGTCTTTCTTGGAAACACAAAACAGCCTCCCTTGGAATTTGATGGACTTCACCTTTCGGATCACATTTTTCTCCAACAGTTCTTGAACGTACTCCTCCAGAACGGGGGTGGAGTGTTGGAAAAACCGAAGGCACGGGGGTGGAGTGCTTTACCAGCTCCAGCCCAGTCCATTCTTGAGTAGGCTGTGGGCCCAGGGATCGAAGGTACACCGATCCCAAAATTTCAGAAGTCTCCCTCCTACCGGTATCATCCCACTTGGACTGCCGTCCTGAGGTCTTGCCTCCCTGACCACGACCACCCCTGAATCCCCTTCCTCTTGAGGGGCGCCTAGACGAGCCTCTGGCTGCTCCTCTAGGCTTTGCTCGAAAGGAAGTAGACTGCCCTTCGAACGATGGGGAGAATGCCGTGGACTGTGTCGACACGGCCTGGGGTACCCACTGAAAAGTGGTCGGGGTTTGTGCCACGATCTGGGGCACTGGAGGCAATGGCAATTGCAGTTGCTGTTGCTGTCTAAAAGGCTTGGCTGGCCGAGACGGTAGCCTAGTCCTCATAGTCTTCCTCTTTGGTTGAGGACCCTCATCCGGGGAAGACTTTCTTTTGATAGCCAGGCCCCACTTCTGGAGAAGGTTTCTATTCTCTAAGGCGGCCTTATCAACTACTTCTTTGACCAAATCGGTAGGGGAAAAAGTCTTTGCCCCAAATGTTGGAGGAGATTAGTTTCCTTGGCTCGTGCCTCACCGTAGCCGAGGTGAACACGAACTCCCTACAACCTCTCCTCGCCTTGACGAAGCCATAAAGGTCCTTCGTCACTGTGGCCAGATGAGTCTTGGCCACCACCATGAACATTTCATGGACCTTGGGGTCACTTATCATCGTCTCAAGAGTAGTCTGAAGAGACATTGAGGCAGCCAGTCTTTCTTTTGTCTCGAACTCTCTCTGCAAGAGAAAGTCAGACAGCTTAGGGAGGTCCTCGCCGAACTGATGTCCGGCGATATCAGCCTCCAACTTCCCAACTGAGAACGTAAGATGGACGTCCTTCCAGTCTTTGTGGTCCATAGGCAGGGCCAGCGACAAGGGTTTACACTCCTCCAGGGAGGGGCAAGGCTTGCCGGCCTCGACTGCTTTTAGTACAGCTGCAAACCCTTTCTGTAAAAAGGGGAAGGCTCTAGCAGGAGAGGACACAAAGAAAGGGAGCTTCTTGCTCAATGCAGCTACCTTTGAGTTAGAGAAGCCCCTCTCTTTCAACGAGGATGAAAGCAGAGCTTGAGCCTTAGTATAGTCCATCACTATGACCTCCTTCGGCTCTGTCTCCTCCTTTGAAGCTGGTTCCTTCCTCAGCCGGACATAACAGTCCGGATATGATGCCTTGCTGGGCCAGAATTCCACCTCCTGTAGGGGAACTGAGCCCAACTTATCCGAGATGACGATCTTTCCAGTCGTCATCGGCATATGCTCAGCATACCTCCATGGTTTAGCATCTGAGCACAAGGGAAGGTCTTTCACATTGAGCCTTTTCTGGGGCCCATGTGATTCTGCAAGGCTCTGCATCCGCAGTTCCATTGCAGCCGCCTTCTCCTGATTCTCCTTCTGCATTTGTTGGATCATTCCAACAATGGAGGAGAGGGCCTGTCCCAGCTCTACTGGGAGACCGGCCGATGTTGAGGGAATAGGCTCCGGGATCTGAACCGGAGTAGCCGACACCTCGTCAACCTCTTCCTCTACAACGTCTGGGGCTTGAACTTCACCCTGGGCTTCTGCCAGGAGGTCTTCCTCCAGACGCTCGTCCACGTCAGACATCCTGTCATCTAACTGGATGTCTTGCATAGCGACCGCGACTTCAGCATCCACCTGGATCTGAACTTGGGGGATCTCCTCTTGAGGCTGGGGAATCACTGCATCAGCTGATGCCTTAGGGAAAATATACGCCCTCATCTTCTCACTTGGAAGATAAGGTCCAGAGGTGTTCTTCTGGAAGCCCCTTACCCAGGTACGAAGCTTCTTCCTTGCTATATCCCTTGATTCCGCCATCCTAGGGGAATCAAAGGCCTCAGTAATTAGGTTAGTGCACACAGTACATACCTGAGGGTCCCAATACCGGAGATCACCCTTGGAGACAGCGCATGCTGAGTGTCTCCTACCAAACTCATGTCCCCAGAGGCTCTTGCTGCGGAAGTTGCAGAAGACACTTCCGCACTTCGGAGGGTCCTTCTGTAAAGAGAAGAAATTTCCATAAGTATCAAGTGAACTATGTATCACTGGATATGCATAGTATAGCATAACAATTCAGAAAGAAAAGACACACACTTATGTTTCCTTCACAGCCAATTGCTGCAGCCTTCCAGATAATAAAATCGAATGGTTAATCTCTTCTAGAATAACCAATGCAAAGTTTCCAGAGGAAACAGGTGGAGCTCACACCTAAGCAATGATTTTAAAATCCTGGATAATAGACAAGAAAGAACTCACTTTCTTATCTGTAGGGCAACAGCAAAGGGCTGTGCAAGAAAACACAAAAGTGTTAGAACACACAGTGCTGTACCAAAACCAATAATATAGTTTTCTTCTTACAGTATATGTTATACTGAAGAATACTGGTACAGTATAGGAGGTTATGTGCCGGCCGGCACACACCATAACTAGCTTTAAAGTACACTACTTAACAGCTATAAGGCGGCAGAACGCTGGTTCAAATGCATGTGCCGGCCGGCAACAGCCAATGTCGGCCGGCATTGACTGCCGGCCGGCAACTACACAAGGTAGTACCCGGCTGCCGGCCACACTCTTGGCGACCGGCAGACAAGGGCTGACATTAGCCGGCCGGCAAAGGTACACGACCTATGCCAGCCGGCAGCAAAAGAACCAGAGGACTACGACTGCCCAGCTGCCGGCCTCATAGGCCGGCAGCCGGGACGGGTACAGCACTAGAAGAATAACAGAATGGATGCCGGGATGAGAGTGTACACTACCTCCAAGCCCGGCAATCCGAAAGAGTGCATATAAGGAAGGGGAGAATCTAATTCAGGCTTCCTGACCAATGCCGTCTGGCTCTACAGGCAGGCATGGATGAGGGACCAAGGGAGGTCCGGGCAGCACTCAAAGCAGAAGACCCTTGCTGGCCGGCAGCTCTGCCGGCCGGCAAGGGACTGAGTCAATTCCACATCCTAACCTATTCTAGGTCCAGATGTAGAATGACGTACAGTACTTTAATGGCTAGGCCATTACGGAGATAGAGGGGGAGGAACAAAAGAGGGTCCTACCAACCTTGCTTTAGTGAAGGATCACCCTCAGCCAAGAAACTCATCTTAGCCTAAGGGAGATCCAAGGAGGGAGGCCAGCAATACTTGCCAGCTCCCAGAGAACCAAAGCAAGGAAGGTGTTGCTACTCCCAGGGAAAGAATCTTATCCTCCCCCGAGAACAGCAACAAGGACTAGTCTGGTAGATCACAAAAGAAGGAATCATCTCGTACAGAAACCTTCGGTAGTGACCTTAGGAGGCTAAGCCTCCTACGCTGTGCCAGGCCAGTGAGGGAGACTCTACCCCAAGCCAGACAAACACAGACTCAGACTAAAAACTCTGTTGTTCTGTCCCTCTTTGAAACCAGACTTACTGGAACAGGAAGGTACAGTAACACCCCAGTATAGTTTTATCGAAAATTAATTCAGATAAACCACTTAGGAATAAGCCAAAGGCTTAAACAGAGGGAAAGGGATTGCATACCTTCTCCGAAGAAAAGAAAGCAACCGGGGAGTATGAGAAAGTATACTAAGGCTCCATAAGCAACTTAGCCTAGGCACCAAGAGAATCGATTACCTAAATCACCGAAACTCACTCGTATACTATCTTGGAAATATTCCACATAATCTTAAATGTATAAAAAACAGCCTAAAGCTTCAATAAAATTTTAATACACTCGGAAAAACCAAAATCATGCATGAAGTACTAGGACCAAACGACTAGGCTACATGGCCTAGCGTAGGCCAGAATTGGCGAATACTTCGCCAAAATAATACTAAAGCACGAAAGGAAATCCTATGTAACGCTAAATAGCTAAAATTTATTAAAGTAAAACAACCGGGAATGTCGCTCTGGCTAACTAAACTTATACCTAGCGAGCGACAGCGTCCATGACGCCTCCGGTAGGCTACGGCTCTTGTAACCCAGATTAAACCTATTAATCACTTAAAAAATTACCAAGAGCCTACATTTATACATAAAAGACATGGTACTCAACTTATCAGAGGCCGACGAAGTTGGAGAAGCCATGAAAAGTAGAATAAATCCAAGATTTGCGAGAAACACAGGAAAAAACACCGAGTTGTTAAGCTACGCAAAAAGGAATACAGATGGCGCCAGGATTGGCGCCAGGCACGCTTACGAAACGGGAGATAGGGAGCCTTGGGAGAGGCTCCCCCTTTTTCTTTCCCGATTTCGTTTCTTGCCGATTGACCCCTGCGATACGTAATCTCTGTTCGGGGTGCAGATTGCCATGTGGCGTGTCAAGAATACGTCCTCTGATATGTCGCGATATCCCTTTCACGAGGGATATTCGCTCCAGGAGTTAGAATTCTGGTACCTTAAGGTAAATTCTCTGGGAATATCGCCGTAGTTGTAATATACCCTAGGAAGCTACCCATTAGGAACTTCCATCAGGACGACATGGCTTGAGCCAAAAATATATATATATATATATATATATATATATATATATATATATATATATATATATATATATATATATATATATATATATATATATATATATATATATATATATATATATATATATATATATATATATATAACGGATTTTGAGCGAAGCGAAAAATCTATTTTTGGGTGAGATAGCCATGGCGTCCTGATGGAAGGATCCTTTTTGGTAGCTTCCTTGGGTAATCACTACTAGGATTTTCCCAGAGAATTAAACCACAGGTTATCACAGAATTCTAACTTCTGGAGCGAGTATCCTAAAGGTTTCCCTTTAAGACATCGTGTAACAACAGGGGACACGCATGTATAGATGTGCCACATAGCTATCTGCACCCCATATAGAGTTAACGCTTCAATATGGCGGACAGGGAGTGGCTGGGAGCTGAGCCGCAGCCGATCTAGATGTGGCGATATCGGTACTCGCGATGTAAACAGACGGACGCCATTGCTTTTGATGACGTCACGTCCGTCCTCATTCCGAAAGTCTGGAGCTCGCTCATCACCATGATACAGCGGCGCAGGGCGGGACCTGATAACAGACAGGGTGGGTCCATCAGGACGCCATGGCTATCTCACCCAAAAATAGATTTTTCGCTTCGCTCAAAATCCGTTTTTGGGGCTCAAGCCATGGCGTCCTGATGGAAGAGTACCAGAGAATTAGTGTATCGTGGTAGACTTTTTCCCTTTATAAGTGAGTGCTAAAACATTGAGCCGAAAGCATAGTGGTCTATACTAGAGCTACCGTGAGGCAGTTGCCTTCCTGCCCCCCTGGCATGGAAGTCCCCACGGGCTATGCTAAGATCAAATTGGTCATGGGAAGGCTATTCATATAGGCTGAAGGAACAATGAGATCCATAAGATAAGTCAGAGCGATTTGGTATTTGCGTCGAAACAAACTTGAAGAAGTGGTGGTTGAACACTTCGTGTATGGAGTTGACTCATCTTCATAATTGAGTAAGTATTCGCTAAGGAGACTTACTTGCTCTATATAAATAAATGCCCGGAGTAAATCCTGGCATTTTCCTTAACCAGGAATAAAGGGTAATAAAACTATGACAAATAGTATATTTCATAGTAAGAAAGGAGCAAGGGAGACGCACAAGTAATAAAATAGACATTTTATTATATAATTGCAGGTAAATCAATACATGTCATGCAATAAATAGTAAAAAACATTTACATTGATAAAAATGTACATAGTCATAAAGGCGTGCTCTTGAGTCTGAAAGGGAAGAATCAAGTATTAGTAGGCACTCGTTCTACGGAACGTTAGTCTTTATGTAACACACGTCATGCACGTGGCATGTAGCACTCATGTGGTAATCTACTATGACATTTCACCTGAGGTAAGAACAGTTAAAGAAAACACAAGGTGGTTTCTGCTTCACTACGTATCACTTGAGGGTCAACATAGGCACCCGACGAGTTAGAGTCCCTAATAACTCACTGTTCTAAGCAGAGTTCAGAGCAGGTTTCATAACACTACCTGCGGCTACCACAAAATGTTTCACTTCGTGCACTTGTTTCGCATAATGTTTAAAGAAAACACGCGAGGATTTCCAGCCTGTATAGTTCTTGAGGCTTTCGAAATCCATACTCTGAAAGAAATTCAGAGACGAAGCGACTTTCCTAGGATCATGACCAGCGGGTGTACTGTCTGGATCCGCTCTGCGAATGAAGTAGGTGATTTTTGCTCTCAATTGTTTTAGTGACAGGTTGCTGCCCGATGTTTCTCCTTTGAAGAGTTGGCCTCCACCAAAGTTTGAAATTCTATGAATATAGACCTTAAGGCTCTCTACTGGACATAGAGAGGCATCTTCCTTCAAGGGGCATATCCTCCACGGGCCCCATCGTTTGGTAGGTAATTCGTTCTTTGCGAGAAACGTCGGATCAGGGAAGAGGGAGAGGTCTCCTGAATCATTGAAAACGATATGTCCCTCTTCTCTAGATAGTGCCACTATTTCGCTGACTCGGGCTCCCGAAGCTAGAGCGAAGAGAAATATAACTTTCTGAGTCAGGTCCTTAAGAGGGCATGAATCATTGTCCAAGTTGGAGGCGAAGTGGAGAACTTTGTCTAGAGACCAAGTGATTAGTCTCGGAGGGGGTGCCGGTCGTAAACGGGCACAGGCCTTCGGTAGTTTGTTGAAGATGTCACTAGACAGATCTATTTGGAAGGCGTATGACAAAGGTCTGGTCAAGGCCGATTTGCAAGTAGAAATCGTGTTGGCTGCCAAGCCTTGTCCATGAAGGTGAATGAAGAAGGACATGCAAAAATCTATGGTGATTTTCGAGGGGTTCTTTGCCTTGACGAAGGAGACCCATTTCCTCCAAGACGATTCGTATTGCCTTCTCGTGGATTCGGTCTTGTATTCCTCAAGGAAGTCTAGACTCTTCTTCGAAATCCCAAACCTTTTCTTAGCGGCTAGGGTGAGAAAATCATGAGATGAAGGTCCTTGATTTTCGATGATGGAGCGAAGACAGTCGACTTCTGTATTTGCTGGGAGAGAACTGGGTCCGGGAGGGGGATCAGCGTTGGCTGCATCTCCAGGATCAAGGGGTACCAGTTGCTGCGGGGCCACTTGGGAGCCACTAGAGCTGCTGTCCCTTTGAAGGTTCTCAATTTGGAGAGGACTTTCAGCAGAAGATTGGTGGGAGGGAACAGGTAAATCTTGGCCCATCTGTTCCAATCCAAGGTCATGGCGTCCACCGCTTCCGCTTTGGGGTCCTCGTACGGGGCTACATATCGAGGAAGTTGATGGTTGTCGCTCGTTGCGAAGAGGTCGATCTGGAGTTCTGGGACTCTGTGAGAGATGAAGGAGAATGATCTTGCGTCTAGAGACCATTCCGACTCTATCGGGTTTGTCCGAGATAGAGCATCCGCTGTCACGTTGCGGAATCCTTGTAGGTGAACTGCAGACAGGTGCCATTTCTTCCTTTCTGCCAGACGGAAGATTGTCAGGAGCACCTGATTTATCTTGGGCGGTCTTGAGCCCTGGCGATTGAGACAACGCACTACCACAGAGCTGTCCAGGGTCAGGCGAATGTGTACCGACGGGGGCGGGGAGAGTTTCTTCAGCGTCAGAAGAACCGCCATGGCCTCCAAGATGTTGATGTGAAACGTCTTGAATAGGGGAGACCAAGTGCCTTGAGCCTGTTGTTGGTGGGAGTGACCTCCCCAACCCTCCAATGAAGCGTCCGTATGGATGTTGAGAGATGGAGGTGGGTGTTGGAGAGGAAGGGACCTTTTTAGGGCCCTCGCTTCTGACCACGGCTTTAGAAGAAGTCGAAGTCAGCTTGGGAGCCGTCTCTTGAGGTCTCTTCGAGCGACGGATGCGGAACGTCTCCAGACTCCCGCTGCATCCTTTAGCTGTGCACGAAGCACTGGGTTTGTGATCGAGGCGAACTGTAGAGAGCCTAGAACTTGTTCCTGCTGGCGTCTCGAGATCCGTTTGGATTTTAACAGTCGCTTGACGGACCCTGCTATTTCCTTCCTTTTCTTTGCTGGAATGGAAAGGCGGTGTGACTGAAGATTCCAGTGGATGCCTAACCATTGGAACTTCTGAGCTGGAGATAGGCGAGACTTTTTCGCGTTTATCTGGAATCCCAGGTGTTCGAGAAACTGGGTAACTTTTCTGCAGGATTCTATACAATCCTCGGGCGAGGGCGCCCACACTAGCCAGTCGTCGAGGTAGGCCATCACCTGGACGTTTCGGATGTGGAGCTGTTGTACTACTGCGTCCGCTAGCTTTGTGAATATCCGAGGGGCCACGTTGAGTCCGAAGGGCATGGCCCGGAAGGCATAGCTTTTCCGTTGGAGTCGGAATCCTAGGTAGGAGGAAGCGTGATGGTTCATTGGTATGTGCCAGTATGCATCCGCCAGGTCTATCGAGACCGTGAAAGACCCTCGAGGCAGGAGGGTTCTGATCTGTTGGAGAGTCAGCATCTTGAACTTGTCGTTTGATATGAATACGTTGAGGGGGGGATAAGTCCAGAATGACTCTGAGTCTGTCTGAGTCTTTCTTGGGAACACAAAACAGTCTCCCTTGGAACCTTGTGGACTTCACCCTTCTTATCACCTTCTTGTTCAAGAGGTCTAGCACATATTCTTCCAAGAGGGGGGTTGAAGGTTGGAAGAATTGCTGGAAGGTTGGGGGTGGTTGCGCCCAGCTCCAGCCCAGACCTTTCTTGATGATGCTGTGTGCCCAGGAGTCGAAGGTCCAGCGATCCTGGAAGTGGCGGAGTCTTCCTCCCACCGGAAGCACTTCATTGCTTCTGTGGTCCCGAGGACTTGCTGCCTCGGCCGCTAGCTCCCTGTCCTCCTCTGCCTCTGGAGGGCCGCCGAGAGGAATCTCTGCCGGAACCCCTGCCTGAGCTTCTACCCTTGGGACGAAAGGTAGTGGAGTGCTGCTCGAAGGTGGGGTTGAAGGCCGGTGATGAGGGCAAAACCGGCTGTGGGACCAACTGAAAGGTCTGTGGCGGCTGAGCGACCACTTGGGGAGTAGCGGGTGCCGGAAACTGGCGTCTGTGCTGACATTGCTGGGGTCTATGCTTCGACTGCTTCCTCTTAGGCTGAGGACCGTCATCCTGAGAGGGCTTTCTCTTCCTAGACATGCCCCATTTGTTGAGAAGGTTCCTGTTCTCAGATGCGGCCTTGTCTGTGATCTCTTTCGCTAGATCAGACGGGAAGAGGTACTTGCCCCAGATGTTGGAGGCAATCAGTTTCCGGGGTTCGTGTCTGACAGTGGCACTGGAGAACACGAATTCTCTGCAGGCTCTACGAGCTCGCATGAAATGGTACAGATCCTTGACTAAGGTTGCCATGTGAGATTTGGCAAGGACCATGTAATGGTCAGGGACTCTGGTGTCACCAGCCATTACGTCCATCTGGACCTGGAGAGTGAGAGATGCTGCCAGCCTCTCCTTCGTTTCCTGTTCCCTACGAAGGAGGTGTTCGTTTAGCTTGGGGAGGTCCTCATTAAACTGACGTCCAGCAATGTCAGGATCTAGTTTGCCCACCACGAAGGTGTGTTGCACATCCTTCCAGTGTTTGGTGTCGGGCGGGGTGGCTGCGGAGAAAGGTCTGCATTCCTCCAATGCAGGGCAGGATTTCCCTTCCTCTACAGCCTTAAGGCAGGCAGCGAAGGCCTTTTCCGTGAAGGGTAGCATCACTTCATCGGGCGCAACGTAGGTGGGGTACTTCTTGCTCAGAGCCGGATGTCCAGAGCAGGTAAAGCCTCTGCTCTTAAGCGCTTTGGCAGGCATAGCCTGGGCCTTCGAGAGATCGAACACTATTTTCTCCTTCGGTTCGGTCTCTTCCTTTGAGGATGGTTCTGAACGTAGACGGACGTAACAGTCCGGATACGCCTCAAAGCGGGGGAAGAACTCCACTTCTTCCAGGGGTATGGAACCGATCTTATCGCTGACGAAGATCTTGTCATCAGCGATGACCATATGCTCGGCGAACCGCCACGGATTGTCGCTCGAGCATGCGGGGAGGTCCTTGATGGAGATTTTGCGAGATTCCTTGGAACCTCCCATCGACCGAATGATCTTGTGAGTTTCTTGGAGCTTCTGCTCCATCACGGATTCAATGAGCCGAATCATATCCTGTGCCGTAGGTAGAGGAGTCGTGGTGGAGGACGTAGACGGGAGAGACACTTCCGTCGGTGTAGGAGTAGGAGGGGGGATGGAGGGAGGGGCATCCTCCTTATCAGACTCGGTATATACTACCCGGTCCTCTTCTTCATCATCCTCCCCTTCACCCTGGGCCATAAGGGTTTTCTCGGTGTCCTCCGAGATCTCTGACATGTGTTCATCATGTTCTGAATCCAGGTGACAATCACTCATGGACTGAGCCATGACAGTATCAGGTTCCACTGTGATCTGGACGACGGGGATCTGTTCAACTGGGACCTCTGAGTCTGGTGAGGCCTTTGGGAACAGCAAAGACCTCATTTCTTCTGTGGCTAGGTATGGTCCAGTGGCGTTCTTTTGAAAGCCACGTACCCACTTGCGTAGGTTGTCCCGAGCAGTGTCCCGAATCTCCGCTGAGGGAGGGTCATAGAATGCTTTCTGTAGGCATTCTTGGCAGACCGAACAGGTGGTGGGGCCCCAGTACTTGAGATCCCCTCTCTTGTGAGCACAAGGGGCGTGTGTCCTACACGCCGTGTGTCCATAAAAGTGTGGCCGACGGACCGCGCAGAAGTCGTGGTCACACTTGACGTACTCCTCCTGTAAAAGAAAGAGACGATGAGTATTGTAGAGTCATAATATGGCTCGTATATAAAGTTAATTATTAACAAGTTAATATTAACATAAGTTAATTGTGATGCACAGAAGGGTGGGTGAAAGGAGACAGACGCATGCCTCGTGTAACCCGCCCGGCTGGTTGCCGTAGCATCAGACAGTCCCAGGTGGCCGTAGGCCTCCATGGAAGGTGTCTTGATAATGGGAATTCCATTTAGAACTACCATATAGACTAGGCTTGAAATCTTATCAAGAAAGTCTGGGGATCATGAGATCCTAGTAAGATTCCGGCAACCAGACGTGCCAATTACACGTAGCGTGCTGGAAAGATGAAACACGCAAGAAGACAGAGTGAAAACTGAACAAAATGTACGATTCCGTACCAATTTGTCTGCGTTAACAAGCCGTCTAGTTGCGGTTTTTAGGAGCTATCGCTAGTAAAGATAGCTGAGAGAAGGGGTGCAAAGCATCTTGCCGCCTCCGGACTGGTCCGGCATACCCCCGGCACGCCGGAAGCCGCTCGAGCAGAGTTTCTGGCATTCAAGAATGATCATTCTATGGTCAAAAGAAGCCAGGGTGGCGGCGGCCGCCGGCAAGGAGCGGCGATTCCGGCAGCCGGAGGCAGTCGGAGGGTGACAGGGGTAAGGATAAAGGAGCATAGTCGGGGCCGGGGGCCGGCAGCTAGTGCCGGCACTCCGGGAGGGGTCGGCAGTGTGCCGAGGCTATGAGGGAATGGAGAGGCCACGGCGGTAAGCCGGCGGCCGGCGGCGATCCCCCGGTACTCGGGGGAAGGCGGCAAGGATAAGGAAGTCACCCGTAGTGGCGGTAAAGCCGGGGTAGAGGCGGCAAGGGACAAGCACCAAAGATGGAGGTGGGATGGCAAGGCTGTACTAGCCTAGTCAAGACACCTCTGGAAAAGGCACCACCATGATAGAGGTGAATCTATCATCCTAAGCAGGAGCCGCAATGGCCGGGGCTAAGGCAGTCCAAGAGAGGACAGGGTGTACCCAAAGAAGGGGTGGAGACTCTTCGTGTCGACCAAATGATAACTGACTCCATAGCACTATGGAGGGACTATGTATCAGAGCGGACAACACTGGGAGCACCACGGGGTCCAGCACTCCAGCCTAGGGTGGAGTGTAGGACAGGGGACATATGAAGCCTAATCTACTGGTAGGTTAGGCTAGGCAAGAGATAGGTTGGCGGGGGGAAAGGGTCTTCTTATAAGAAAGGATGGGTTATGTACCAGAGCGGCCACCTAGGAAGGGAGATGCTCACCCTAACCTATAGTAGGTGGACCAACTGAAAAACGGTGCACGCGTATATTTCAGCAAGGTACATAAACCAGCCCTCCCAACCTAACCTGGATTAGGGTCGTTAGACCCTAATCAAGGAAGGGAGAAGACGTATCGCAAGGAAAAGGTCCAGGACCGATTCAGCTTAAAGGAGGTGATCCTACCTTTAAGGTCCGCAACACTAAGGGAGGGGTCATTCCCTTAGGTGGGGAGGCGATACAGTACTCTGAGGAGTCTTGTCCTATCACATGTAATAGGATACAAGATTACCAGAGGGAAGCCCTAGGGCTAGGGATGAAGAGAGCATATAGGGGTCCTGTCATAAGGTTAGGTTAGCAAGGCACTCAAGATAACCTACCCCCTATATGGTCCCTGAAGGCGAAAAACACTTGCATCACTGTCAATGGTATTGTAAAATAATGCCAAAATCTTCATAACTAACACTAGGATCACTGGAATATCATGCATTAACACTGGAATAGGCTCACTGGCCTAGGGGCTAATCAAAGCCTACTGGTATGGGGTCAGCGAAGACCCTAATTAATGCGTCAAAAACACGATATAAAGTTCCTAGCTATGAAGACTAAATAACTAATAGCGCTGATTAGTAATTTATATACCGGTAAGGCTGTTGCGGCTAACTAAATAAGGCATGCAAGCAACAGCAGCGTCATAAAATGGCGCTGACCGGTCTGGCAAAGCTCTGCCACAATTATGCAAATATCTCGAAAAGTAAGATTTACTTTAAGGCCAGAGCTTATTTAAACAATACTTTAACCTTTGTACTCAACTTTCCAGAAGAAGGTGAAGCTGACGGTTGAGACATAGCGAGGATGCAAGTAGATAAAGTCGCACAAAGGGAAAAATACGTCCAATCGAGCGAGCTACTAGCAAAGGAATGAGGACGGACGTGACGTCATCAAAAGCAATGGCGTCCGTCTGTTTACATCGCGAGTACCGATATCGCCACATCTAGATCGGCTGCGGCTCAGCTCCCAGCCACTCCCTGTCCGCCATATTGAAGCGTTAACTCTATATGGGGTGCAGATAGCTATGTGGCACGTCTATACATGCGTGTCCCCTGTTGTTACACGATGTCTTAAAGGGAAACCTTTAGGATACTCGCTCCAGAAGTTAGAATTCTGTGATAACCTGTGGTTTAATTCTCTGGGAAAATCCTAGTAGTGATTACCCAAGGAAGCTACCAAAAAGGATCCTTCCATCAGGACGCCATGGCTTGAGCCCAAATATATATATATATATATATATATATATATATATATATATATATATATATATATATATATATATATATATATATATATATATATATATATATAGAGAGAGAGAGAGAGAGAGAGAGAGAGAGAGAGAGAGAGAGAGAGAGAGAGAGAGAGAGAGAGAGAGAGAGAGAGAGGGTGGTTTGGATACTTGGCCATGTTTCTCTACGTTTATAAGGAATACACAATATCTCAGAGGCATCCAAATATCGTAGGTACTTTCTTATTGACTACATTGAGTGATGGAATTACACTTTAATATAACGGCTATGGTAGTAAAATTTTATGGTAGTAAAATTAGTGGGTAATTCCGAAACGAATTTACAAAAGTTGACAAATGAAATCTTCAAATTTTCTGAAATATAAAGATAAAATTTTAAGATCAATTTTCACATTCATAAATATTTTTCACAAGACTTCATAGAATTACATTACAGAGCTTCCAATTCCTCCCCTGGTAAAAAATAAGTCTCTCACGTAGCCTTTTTATTAAAGTTTAATTCTGTCACTCATGTAGTCCTGAAGAAGGGTCAAGAAGTGATTTAAACAGCGTGTCGACACCAAAAAGGCATTTGCTTGTTATCCTGAAAACTTAATTTTTGGACGCTAATGAGTCATTGTTTATTCATTATAGATATGTTTTTGTGCTCAGGCCATGTCATCCTGAGGGAAGGTTCCTTCAGTAGCTTCCTAGGGTATATTTGACTACAGTGGATATTCCCAGAGATTTAAACTAAAGGTCTCCAGAATTCTAACTTCTGGCGCGATTATCCTCAAAGTTGCCTTTTAGGATATCGCATAATAACAGGGGACGTATTCTTGACACGCAACATAGCTATCTGCACCCCACATAGCGTTTACGCTTCGAGGGGGAAGAAGTGGCAAGATAAGGGAGGAGCCGTTGTTACAAAGTTCTCCTCCTCTGTTACTGTTATGGGCACTCGGATGACGTAGTATCCGCCCGCCATCTTCATTCCTTTCGCTGTCGCGTCCTGACCAGCTGTTTTTTCCCAGTTCTTTCGCTATTTCGGATATCATGTCGCAATCTTCAGCTACTTCTACCTCTGGAAAGTTGAGTATTTACCTCTTATATCATATAAATGTAGCTCTGGCCGTAAAGTAAAGTTTTTCTCGAAATAAAACGGATTTTGAGCGAAGCGAAAAATTTATTTTTGGGTGAGATGGCCATGACGTCCTGATGGAAGTTTCCTTTAGTAGCTTCCCAGGGGTATATATGACTACAGTGATATCCCCAGAGAATCAAACCAAAGGTTTCACAGAATTCTAACTTCTGGCACGAGTACCCTTAAGATTACTCTTAAGGGTATTGTATATAATCAGGGGACGTATTCTTGACACGCCACATGGCAATCTACACCCCACATAGCCTTTACGCTTCGAGGGGGATATGAGGCAGAATTAGAAGGGTAGCCGCAATAGAGACTACCCTGGTTCCCCTACTACTATCGTATCCCAACCACGCCAACTCCCTCTGGCGGTCATTCCTTGTAGAATTGAGCATGGTGCTACAGATACAGTAGTTCAGGGAGGGAAACCGTGAAGATCTTTTCATAGAAAAGAAGGGTGGGTCCATCAGGACGTCATGGCCATCTCACCCAAAAATAGATTTTTCGCTTCGCGCAAAATCCGTTTTTTGGGCTCAAGCCATGACGTCCTGATAGAAGCATACCAGAGAATTGATATATATGTGGATTTTCATCAGTGCCTTAACCTTGGGACAATATTTCTACGGCCAAAAGGGCCAATTGAGACAAAGAATGTTACCGTTATCCGTCATTATCACTAAGCATAACAATGTTAGTGCTTCCTGCCCCTGCAGGGAAGAGTCATTTTTAGACGTTAGAAAAGGGGCCACAAGGTAGCATATATTGTATGAACAAACATAAGTATAGACTGAGAATACAAACGGTCTCAAGGCTTGTATATATTGCGGAACCAATATCAGTGTCCTTATCCGTTGTTTGTAAGCATACAATGATATGAGAAATACTTGCATGAGTAAGTCAGGGAACTCTGTCATCTTATACATGCAATTGTTGGGCGAATTAGGACGCAACTGCATTTTAATAGACATTTATTCCTAATAAATGACTACATGCTAAATGAATGTAGCTTGATAAGGAAATTATACACAGAAATTAATGTTCCCTTTTTTGAAAGGGGAAAATTGATGAGTACTATTCTCAGACTGAAGAAAAGCTCTTTTAACAAGACTTTTCTTTATAATTTCTGTACATATAATAGTCTAACAACACTGTGTACTATGTACACACGGCACTAGTGGTATCCGTATAATTTCACACCTGAGATTTTGAACAGATTTGGTGTTATCTTGGCAACACTTATTCAAAGGGAGATCAAACGAAAAAGGCTGACCCCTTCTCCTTTTAAATGATAGTCCCAATCAATTTACTGTTCATCGCAGAACTAGACGACAGCGTCCAAAATAGCACCTACCGCCACCACGTAATGCTTCAATCCATAGACTTGCTTAGCATAGTGTCTGTAAGACACACCGGACAACCTTTGATCAGTAAATGAGCAAAGAGGCTGAAGTCCACACACTGAAAGGTTCAGCGATGAAGCAACTTTTCTCGGATCTTTATCTGCAGAAGTACTGTCAGGATCCGCGCCACGAATAAGGTAGGTGAGCTTCGCCCTCAGTTATAGGGATAGTTTGATCCAAAGTTTTCTCCTGTAAAGAGCTGTTTCTCCTGAAGTCCGAAGTTTTATGAAGATAGACCTTAGACACTCTAGCAGACCTAGAGATACATCTTCCTTCAGAGGGCAGATTCTCCAGGAACCCCACCTCTTAGTGGGTAGGTCGTCCTTAGTGAGAAAGGTTGGATCAGGAAAGAGATGCAGTTCTCCCACTTAATGTGGCCCTCATCCCCAGATAGGGCCACTATTTCACTAACTCTAGCCCCAGACGCTATAGCGAACCGAAAAATAACCTTTTAGGTTAGATTCTTGAGGGAACAATCCTCATTGCTCACAGGTGAGGCATGATGTAGGACCTTGTCCAAAGACCATGAGATGGGCTTTAGTGGCGCTGCAGGCCTAAGCCTGCACATGTTTTCGGAATCTTATTAAAGATCAGATCCATTTAAAGGGCATATAGAAGAGGTCTAGTCGGGGCTGACTTGCACATAGATATTGGTCCATGGATACAAAGATCCAATCAAGTGACCTCTCTCGCAAAGTCGGCCCTACCTTTGGTGATTACTCAAGGGTTTATATGAGGACAAGGCCGAAGATCTCCACTTCTCATAGTATCCAAGGATACACTGCGTCCTTCCTCAAAGGCCATCGTGCTGTTGGCCGCCAGACCTTGAATATAGGGGTGGGCAGAGAAGGACAGGCAGAAGATCATGAGATTGCTTTCGGTCCCTATTGCTTTACAAATCAACTTACTTTTCCCAAGAAGACTCGTATTGTCTTTCAGTTGACTAGACTTGTATTCTTCAAGGAATTCTATTTTGCCTTTGGAGATCCCAGTCTTCTTCCTAACCATTAAGGGCAAGGAATTCATAAGATGGAGGGATCAAGTGTACTGTGATAAATCGAATGCAGAAAACTTCTGAACTTCCTGGATAATCCTAGGTGCATAACTAGGACCAGCCTCAGCCTCAGTTCCTTCATTACAGGGAACTGGGTGTTCTTTGGCTACCTGGGAGCCAACAGAGCCCCTCTTCCCTGGAAGGGTCTCAGCATGTAGAGGCCCTTCCGGGGGAAATTTGATGGGCTGAACAGGAATTTCTAAGTCCATTACTTCTATTCTAGAGACATGATGTCTGTTACCTCCACTAGAGGGTCCTCGTATGGGGCTATATATCGAGATAGTATCTTGATGACGCTCGTGATGGAGAGAACGATCTGCAGCTCGGGGACTTGTTCCCATCTGGGAGGGAATGGGTCTGCGTCCGTGTACCATTCCAACTCTATTGGGTTGAACCTGAGAAGAGCATCCGCTGTCACCTTGCGGATCATTTATAAACGAGCTGCCGATAGGCGCCATTCCCTTAAGGAAGGGATGGCTAACATTCCCTAATGAAATGAGATGTCCCTTATCCTTGACAGTTTCGATGCTTCATTATCGCTTCGATGCCCCAGATCAGCCTGTGGAGGTCTGATCTGTGTGGAGAGTTTTTCCACCCCTTACAGGGCTAAAATGGACTACGGGCCCGTGGCCTTTGGTCATTGTAGGGTAAGTAAAGAGGGAATGACCATCATTGGTCCTATTAGATCTCTTCGAGCGTTTGATGCGTATCTTCTCCAGCCTCTTAACGCATCTTACAGCTGTGCACATAGCACTGGGTCTGCCATTATCGTGAACTGGAGAGAGTTCAAAACTCTTCCCTGTTAACGTCATGGAATCCTGACTGATTGCAATAGTCTCTTGACAGACCTTGTGATCTCCTTTTACATCCCCAAGGGAAATAAGCGTTAGGGTGACCACAGGTTTCAATGATTTTTTAAAAACATTGAAGCCCCTGAGCTGGAGAGAATCGAGACTTCTTGAAGTTATTTTGCATCCCCGATGTTCCGGAGCCAGATCATCTCCATGGTTGCTTATAGACAGTTGTTTTGGGTGCTACCCACCCCAGCCTGTCGTCCAGGGCCATTGTTGCCTGAACTCTTTCAAGGCTTGGTTTCGCTTGACTGTGTCTGCTAATTCCGTGAAGATCCTAGGACTGAATCTAGTCCTACGAGAATCTTGTCTAGGATATATGTTATCTTCTGTAACTTGGATCCTAGGTAGGAGGGGTTTGGAATGTAGGAAGAGTTGAGGAAAGGATGGTGGAGGTATGACCATTTCCATTCTAGTCTCATCTTGGTTAGGCCTTGGACCCAAGGATCGAAGGTCCAGCGATCCAGAGGGAACTTCCCTCCTACCAGAAGTGTTCGTTTGCTTCGCATGATCAGAAGGTGTACATATCTGACCGTCTGTGGAACAACGGTCATTGTAACTGTAGGATGCTGTTTAACATCCCAAGGAGAACTAAGAAAGTTATCCCGTCCTCCTTTTAGGTCATACCTGACCGTTTGTCTTTATCAGCTTCTCAGTGTTTCAGTGTAATAGAAGATTCCTTTCTATTGTATAAAGCTTAGGATAAGTTCGCTGGAAAAGAATAGGAGAGACACATACGTGTGAATTCTTCCAGCCAACTGCTGCGGCCGTCCTAATTACTGATTCTAGGGCATCCCCTTTTAAGAAGGGCACGATGGAAGATTCTAGCCCATAAGGATAGAGTAGCGTAAGCAGCGCCTACATCCAGGAAATTAATAATGAGAATCAAAGAGGCTGATGAAGAGTCAGCGTAAGAAAAAAGAGGGGGGGGGGAGTGTATCCCCCAAATCAGGTAAGTCTCAGCAAGAGATTGTGCTTAGAAGCACAGCGTACTGGAAAACCATTCTATTGTATGGTTATGTACCAAAGATTTCTGTCTGTGATTTGGTCCTATAATAAAGATATACAGGGTATTGTATACACCTATACAACTGGCATATTACCATCAAGGCTAGTACTTGGGGGTAAGTTAACTGGCGCAATACTTCAGTACCGATATGGCTAGCAGTTCTCCGGCATGTCAGTGACTTGTCAACTCTCAGCGGGTCGCTGACAGAAGTCACACCATCCTAGCCAGTATTCGATGTGACTGGGTAGTGGTGAAAACTATACGCATAGTCAGCAGCCCTCTGAGCCATTGGCGACCCCTCGGGCTGTCGGCAGTTTGCCGGTTATTGGCAGGCTGCCGATTGAAGGCATACCAACTCAGCTATTGACTGGGGTGGTGACCAAGGAAACACACTGCCGGCTCTCGGCGGCGGAGTCATATGTGACAGTGAATCATTTACTGCCGTCGTTGTTATCACTACAAGGTGTGGCCTGATTGTAATGTCTCTGCCTGGTGTTTGCTAGTCGGGGGTTCGAGTCTTGCTCAGATTCATTAGTGCCGTTAGTGTCTGCAACCTTACCATCCTTGTGAGGTAAGGTTGGGGAGTTTGGGGAAGCTTGAAGACCTTAAAACCTTAAAAAGGAACACTAAATTGCCAGTTATCGCAATGTATAAGTGAAATTTCCAGTCCAATGCCCATAGAGTTTCCGTATTTTTGCGAGTTCGCAACTGAACCGCATTTTTTGTGGGTTTTTCGAGACCTTTGACAGTACGGTCTGGCCTACTTAGAGGTCAGAGGGTCTCAAACGGGGTTGGGGATTTGGAAATAATATTGCTGGGGGCATGAACCTGCATGTATTATGTCCGTGAAAATACTCACTCTTACAACTGCAAAAGACTGCACTGTATCATCTGGTGTCCCTCTTGTAAGGAAAGGAGAACAGAAATGAGTATTCAATTGATTATCACACTGGTTAACAATTTGCAAAAATCATCTTTTGACAAAAATAGCTTAGGACAGAAAGCTATAAAGAGATAGCGGGAGACACATACCCGTGTATCCCCTGCGAGCCAATGCTGTTACCTCCCCTCAGTATTAAGATAAGGAAATTCCTCCAACTGAGGAATTCCCGGTAAAAAGGGTGGTCGAACACCTAGGTGTAAGGAAGTGTATAAAGCACTGTCCCCCTTTATACTTAACACTGTGAGGTAAGGAGGACTGATTTCATAATCGAAGCAATGCTATTCTTTCAATATAGGAGCGGTACCAGCAGAAGCTCGCACAAGGGTACCCAAGATATGTTGATTAGAAAAGATAAAAGATATATATTTGTGTATCCCAACCAATCTATTTGTTGTGACCTCCCTTACAATATTAAATCAGGGAGTGTCCTGATCAGGGAAACTCAGGGATAAGGGCTCTCCCCTTTAAGGGTTAGAGGTGTCACACCGCCAGCCCTTTACGAAATTTGATATTGTAGGGTAAATGGAAACTGATTTCAAATCAGAATATTGACGAAATAGTATTCTATCAATATAGGATTGGGTTCAGCAAATACCTGGGCAGGGATACCCAAGATATATTGGAAATGACTACTAGTATAATATATACGTTAGTTTTCCATCTGCCATATATACTATATTGCAAATATACTGACTACATGTATAGACACATGCTGTAGTTCAGCCGGCATGTTGCCAGATTAGCTAGCTCTTGCTGGAGCATCTAGCATGCTAGTTAAGAGAGAGAGAGAGAGAGAGAGAGAGAGAGAGAGAGAGAGAGAGAGAGAGAGAGAGAGAGAGAGAGAGAGAAAGCATGGAGTGAAGGCTATCTATTACTGTGTATGTATACAGTAATAAAGGATGTAAAAGTCTAATTTTACTGCCTTTCTCCGAAAAGAAGGTTCAAATGGAAGGGGAGAATGTAACATTCAGGCTTCCATCTAGCCATTGTACTATTGCCGGCTTACCACTGTAGGCCATCCTCCGGCAGCACTAGTACAGTCAGCATGCTACCGACTGAGTCAGTACCTATCTGTGCCGGTCTACTGCTGGCCACAGCAACACGTCGACAACAGAAGTTATGGCCAGCAGTTCAAGGGAGAACTGGAGAACCTTGGTGACAAAAGGGACCTCCCACCCACAGCCGTCATGGCCGCCGGAAGCTGTCAGTCGCCGACAGCTGTCAGCTGAGGAGAGGGGGTCTGGCAGGCTACGGCAACCCACCGCCAATGGTAAGGTTGCAGGACGCCGGCTCAGGAAAGACAATGGCTCGGCCATCGTAAAAAAACAGAGGGGGGAGGGGCCGGGTCCTATATGAGGTATGGGAGGGGCCGGCAATATTGCCGGACCTACACACCTTGAAGAAACTCTGTTTCAGTACTGGCACAATCCCAAGCGGCAGGAGAATCTTCTATTCTCCAGCTTAGGAGGGGCTAATTCAGTTAAGGGGACGGCAGTCCATGCCATTCCTCTCAACAAGGGAGAAACAGAGTTCCAATGCTGGCGCCATCCTAGGCCACATGAGTATATTACTCTAGAACCTAGGGTCTGCGAGCATAGAACTAGTCTACTAGACCATAGGGAGAAGGTAGCGGCATCATGCAACCACTTCAGGTGTAATCTAGGGAGGGCTAGCCTCCTGTGCCGGCAGCTCAGCCGACAGGGGAATGTAATCACCCCGCCGACCGACTGCCGACAAAAGACTAAATACTCTGAGGTTCTGATCGAATCCCAAAACTTGCCGTCTGCTACTAAGGGATGAGACAGAAAAACTCTAGGCTAGTCATGCCTGATTTCGAAATTCAAGGCCGACGCAGAGAGTTGTAGCCTAAGGCTACTCTCAGAGGGAAGAGAGATTACCCATAAATCTCTATTCGAGACTAGTAACGGCTTATATAATTCCAGGATATATCAATCTCCAAAGAATGATAACCGATACACAAGGGTAACCGGGGAAATGTCGAAAATATATGTTTGTCTAGGTTGGGTTACCTAGACAATGCGAGATCTCAGTTACCTAAGATCACCAAAACTCTGACATATACGATCGACACAGAAAAAGGGAAAATTATGCATATAAATATCTTTACAATATAAAAGGCCTAAATAGCTTTCATAATAACAATTAATGCTATTTAAACTGGAAATGTCATTCTGCTAACTAAATAACACATGCCCAATCAACGACGGCACCTATGGCGACACAGGTGACCGGCGTAGATCCTAACACAATAATTACACTGATTTCATTGTGAGGCTGGAACTAAAATATTGTAAAGAATAAATACTCAACTTTCTGGATGGAGAAAGAAGCCGTAGAAAGCATAAAGATTCCTAGAAATCGATCGAAAATGTCAGATCAACAGGGAACACCACCGTAGCGAGGCGCTACAAATAAAGGAATGGGAGTTGCCGCGGTTGTGATACAATAGTAGTAGAGGAACCAGGGTAATCTCTATTGTGGCTACCCCTCTAATTCTGCCACGTATCCCTTTCGAAGCATAAAGGTTATTCGGGGTTTCAGATTGCTATGTGGCGAGTCAAGAATACGTCCCCTGATTATATACGATACCCTTGAGAGTAATCTTAAGGGAACTCGCGTCAGAAGTTAGAATTCTGTGAAACCTTTGGTTTGATTCTCTGGGAATATCACTGTATTCATATATACCCTTGGGAAGCTACTAAAGGAACCTTCCATCAGGACGTCATGGCTTGAGCCCAAAAATAGGGATTTGTTTCGTGGCAGAGCTCTTGCCTAGACCGGAGGCGTCTCGGCGCTGTCGTTCGTAACGCATGCTTTATTTAGTTATCAAGAACGACTTTCCCGGTTTAATAGCTTCTACCTCATTAGCTATTTAGTCTTCATTGCTAGGTATTAGTTATAGTGTGCCGATAGTATTCCTTTTTTTCGGTGAATGTGTAGCCGATCTAGTTGTCGCTAGGCCCCCTAGCCTAGATGCCTTAGCTTACTTTCATGCATGATTTAATAAGTGATCCTGGTGTTATTTAATTCAAATGAAGATATTAGGCAAATTATACGTATAAGATATTTTGATTGCATATGATTTCCTCTTCCAAGATCGTATACGAAGAGTTTCAATGAATCAGGTAGTCGATTTCTATGTCACTAGGCTACTGGCATAGTGCCTTTAGTATACTTTCACACATATTCCCAGTTACCTATATGTATAAGGTAATCTCTTCTTCCCTCTGCAGGTAACGCACGGTTACAATCCTAGCCGTTCCTGCCTTGAATTGTTATTCCGGTAAGGTTAGGCTAGGGTTTTTCTGCCCCTTTCCAAACCATGGTTGATGAGTTTGAGTTTGGATCAAAACCTCAGAGTACCTGTCGTGTGCCTCTAGCTACCCAATAAGGTGAATGTACTCTCCTGTTGGACATGGTTGGTTAGCATAGTGGGCCTTGCCCCCCTAGACTGCACCTGGAGGGATCATGAGATCCCCTTCGACCTGTAGTGTAGCGACTAGTACTGTGCTTGCGGACTCTAGGCTGAAGGATATGAATATCCTTTGTCCTAGGTTAGGCAAGCATGGGGATTCTGTTTCTTTATAGTTTAGGACGCTTTGATGATGTAAGTCCCTTTACTGTACTAGCCCACCCTAGGCTAGAGAATGTACTCTCACTACTCCTGGGATGGCGTTGGTACTGAAACAGAGTTCCTTTGTTGACGTGACGAGGATGGCTTACGCCGGCTCCTCACACACTTTTCACAGGACCCTTTCCCCTGCCCCTCTCTGTCCTTTGGTGATGGCCTAGCCATCAAACCTCTGTGTCTGCTGTCCTACAATACCACCAAGGGCCGGTGGGTTGTAGGGCCAGCCCGGTCTTTCGCCTGTTGGGTCTAGCCATTCAGCTCCCCTCTTGCACATGACACTCTGAGATAGCTATTTCGGCAGGCCTAGCTGCCGGCAGAGATCCCCCTTTTGATGCTTTAGAGTGTTCTTCAGTCCTCCCTTGGACTGCCATGCGTTGCCCTTGTCTGTCAGTTACCGGCAGGGCTGCGGATGGATGGAAGCCTGATCACTGATATGCTCTCCCCTTCCATTTGAACCCTCTTTCCAGAGGAAGGCAGAGTCAGGGTGGCTTCGCCGCCACCCTTTCATCTCCCTTTACTCATTGCTTTCTCTCTCTCTATGGGCTAGTACTGTCAACTATGTTGACTGCCGGCCACTAACCCTGCCGGCAGAAGGCAGGTAGGGTTGGTGTGTCAGCCATTAACTCACTGTCACTTTTGACTCTGCCGGCGACAGCCGGCAGTGTATGCCTAGGCCACTACTCAGCCACATTGCATGATGGCTGGGTTGGTAGGCCTTCAGTTGGTACCGCCGGCAGTTCGAAGGGTCGCCGGCAATTCGGCGGACCACCGGCGATGCAGAAGGCTTCTCTACTACCCAGCCACATTGAATGATGGCTGGGGCGGTGTGCCTTCTGCCGGCGACATGCCGGCAGGCTGCTAACCATATAAACATTGAAGTACTGTGCCAGTTGAGTTATCCTAAAGTACTAGCCTTGACGGCGGCATGCCGGTAATGTCTATTGTATGGGAGTATACGATAGCCAGTACATCTGTGGTATTGCTACAAACCTCAGACAGAAAACTATGGTATATATTTATACAATAGATATGTTTCCAATATACTCTGTGCATCCATGCGCAGTCCCTTGTTGAGACCTACCTGAATTGGGGGACTGAGTTCCCCCCTTTTCTCTATGCTGATTGTTCATCAGCTTCTCCAATTCTCATTATTAATTTCTTGAAAGTGTGTGTTGTTTACACTACTCTACCCCTACAGGCTGTAATCTTCCATTGGATCTCTTACAAAGGACATCCCAGGATTAATAATTGGAAAAGTCACAGCAATTGGCTGGGCAGGATTCACAAGTATGTGTCTTTCCTAATTCATTTCCAGCTTACCTATCCTAAGCTTACATTAATGAAAGCATCTTATATTATAATGATTAATATGATTTTAAGTCTACTGTGAAAGACTCATATTCCTTTCCTCTCTTTACAGGAGGAGTACATCCATTACAAAGGGGTCTCTGAAGTATTGGGACCCACAGGCATGTACCACATGCAAAGACCTGTTGCATGAGGGATTTGAGTCTTCCCAGTCTGCGGAGTCAAGGGATACCGCTCAGGAGAAACTACCCAAGTAGGTGCGTGGTTTCCAGAAGAACTCCACGGGGCCTTATCTCCCTAACGAGCGCATGAGAGCCATGCTTTTCCCTAGGGCATCTGCGGATGCCGTAATCCCTCAGCCTCGCCCTGAGATCCCATGCATCCAACTGTCGGTGGATTCGGACGTCTCAGGTGCAATAAAGGACATCCACATAGAGGATGATCGGATGTCGGAGGTGTCAGAGGACACTGAGAAGGACCTTTTGGCCGATGGTCAAGAAGAGGAGTCTATGGTGGCTCCTGAGTCAGAAGAGGAGAATGTGGTATCCCTTTCCATGCCGTCGACTCCTGCCCCAGAACCGGTACCTTCTATATTGTCCACTCTACCTACGAAGTCGGACGATACCATGGCCGCCATTCAGGCCATGATGGCGATCTTCGACGAGAAGATCAAGCAGAGGGATGCGGAGTTCAAGAAGGAGCTTCTCCGCCTGTCGCTTCAACGGGGGTCTCAGAAGAGACTCAACGTCAAGGATCTTCCCCCCTGCTCAGAGATCAACCCATGGAAGCATACTGAGTACATGCCTATCACCAACGGCAAGATTGTCATTCAAAGATGTCGAATTCTGACCAAACTTTGAGTCCTACCCGGACTGCTTTGTTCATCTCAGGACGGAACCTGCTTCCAAAGAAGAAACGGAGCCTAAGGAGGTCATAGTTTTTTACCACTCCAAGGCTTAGGCGCTGTTCTCCGGCTGCCTGAAGGACAGGGGCTACATCAACTCCAAGGTGCCGTCCCTAAGCAAGAAGCACCCATCCTTTCTAGCACCCAATACCATGGTTTTTCCCTTCGCGGAAAAATCCTTCAAGGCAGTACTGAAGGCAGTGGAAGCGGGGAAACCTTGTCCTACCCTCGAGGAGTGTAGGCCCCTCTCCCTAGCTCTGCCATCTGATGACAAGGACTGGAAGGACATCCAGTTGACCTTTTCAGTCGGGAAGTTGGAGGCTGATATCGCTGGACGCCAGTTCAGCAAGAACCTCCCCGAGTTATCCGAGTTTCTCCTCCGTAGAGAACAGGATACGAAGGAGAGACTGGCTGCTTCTCTCTCCCTCCAGGTGTCCATGGAGACAATGGCTGGGGAACAGTATACCCCGGACATGTTCATGGTCCTAGTCAAGACTCATTTGGAAACCCTGACAAAAGACTTTTGCAGCTTTGTCAGGGCACGATGGGCGTGCAGGGAGTTCGTGTTCGTGTCTGCGACCATCAAGCACGAACCTAGGAAGTTGATTTCTTCCAACATATGGGGAAAAGATTTCTTCCCCCCTGACTTGGTCAAGGAGATCATCGACAAGGCCGCCACGGAGAATAGAAACCTTCTCCAAAAGTGGGGTATGTCACTGAAAAGGAAGTCTTCTCCGGATGAGGGTCCCCAACCTAAGAAGACATCCAACAGACCAAGGCTGCTGCCTCGTCCGGCAAAACGGCAACTTCCCGTGACCGCAACGCCACAGCTAGTGGCACAAGCCCAACCCACCTTCCAACTGGTACCCCAGCAGGTGGTTACTCAGTCACCAGCCTTTACTCCCGCTTACGAGAGGCACACTACTACCTTTCATGCCAGAGGCAGAGGCCCAGGGAGAGACTGCTCTAGACGTCCCTCCAGAGGGAGAGGAGGTAAGGGGGCAAGCGGTCGAGGAGGCAAGTCCTCCGGAAATAAGAAGCAATGAGTTGCTTCTGGTAGGAGGAAGACTCCGTCTTTTCCGGGATCGTTGGAACTTCGATCCCTGGGCCCACAGCATTGTCAAGAACGGACTAGGCTGGAGCTGGAGGACAGTATCACCAGAATTTCCTCAATTCTTCCAACACTCCACCCCCGTTCTGGAAGAATACGTCCGAGAACTCTTGAACAAAAGGGTGATCAAGAGAGCAAAGTCCATCAAGTTTCAGGGAAGGCTGTTCTGTGTTCCCAAGAAAGACTCCAACGAACTTATAGCATCCTGAAATTGTCCCCTCTCAACAAGTTCATCGAGAACAACAAGTTCAAGATGCTAACCCTTTAGCACATAAGGGCCCTATTGCCCAGAAAGGCATACGCAGTCTCCATAGACATGGCGGACGTCTATTGGCACATCCCGATGAATCGCCAGATCTCCTCCTACCTAGGATTCAGGATTCCAAAAGGAAAGTACATTTTCAGAGCCATGCCCTTCGGGCTGAACATAGCCCCAAAGGTCTTCACGAAACTTGCAGAGACTATCGTTCAACAACTATGCCTACAAGGCATCCAGGTAATGGCCTACCTGGACGATTGGCTGGTGTGGGCAGCATTGGAAACGGAATGCTTGCGAGCATCCAAGAAAGTGATCCAATTCCTGGAACATCTAGGATTCAAGATCAACACCAAAAAGTCTCGACTATCTCCAGCTCAGAAGTTCCAATGGCTAAGCATACATTGGGACTTACAGTCACATTGTCTCTCCATTCCGTTAAAGAAGAGGAGGGATATAGCGAGGTCTGTCAAGAGACTCCTCAAATCCAAATGGATTTCAAGACAACAACAGGAGCGTGTGTTCGGCTCCTTCCAGTTTGCTTCGGTGACAGACCCAGTGCTGAAAGCATAGCTAAAAGATGCATCAGGAGTCTGGAGAAGATATGCACCAAACGCTCGAAGAGATCTCAGAAGACCACTCCGGTCTCGGCTCCGATCACTTCTCAAGCCATGGATGGAGGCCAGCAAGCTCAAAAGGTCAATGCCTCTACAATTGCCTCCACCCTCAGTTATCATCCATACGGACGCATCGCTGGAAGGATGGGGGTGTCACTCCCATCAGCGCAAGACTCAAGGAACTTAGTCCTCCCTGTTCATGGCAGTCTTCCTCACACTAAAGAAGTTGTCTCTTCGTCCCTCAGCCCACGTGCGACTGACTTTGGACAGCGATGTGGTGGTCAGATGTCTGAATCGTCAAGGCTCACGATCGCCTCAACTCAACCAAGTGATATTAGCCATCTTTCGCCTAGCAAATAAGAAGAGATGGCACTTATCAGCAGTTCACCTTCAAGGGTTCCGCAATGGGACAGCAGACGCTCTATCCAGGATAGCTACAGTAGAGTCAGAATGGTCCCTAGACGCAGAATCATTCTCCTTCATCTTACGCCAAGTCCCGAAACTGCAGATCGACCTCTTCGCAACGAGCGACTACAAGAAACTTCCTCGATAAGCGGCCCCGTACGAGGATCCTCGTGCAGAAGCAGTGGACGCCATGTCCCTGGACTGGAACAGATGGACCAGGATTTACCTGTTCCCTCCGCCCAACCTTCTGCTAAAGGTCTTCAACAAGTTCAGAAGTCTCAACAAGTTCAGAAGTCGACTGTCTTCTCTTCATCACAGAAAACCAGAGCCCTTCATCTCATGATTTTGTCTCCCTTGCCGTAAAGAAAAGGTTTGGAATCTCGAAGAAAAGTCTAGACTTCTTGGAGGAATATAAGTCAAAATCTACCAGAAGGCAATACGAGTCATCTTGGAAGAAATGGGTAACCTTTGTCAACGTAAAGAATCCGAAGGAAATCTCGATGGATTTCTGCCTGTCTTTCTTTATTCACTTTCATGAACAAGGTTTAGCAGCCAACACTATCTCTACATGTAAATCTGCCCTGATAAGACCCTTGTTGTATGCCTTCCAAATAGACTTGTCTAACGAAATCTTTGATAAGGTGCCGAAGGCCTGTGCTAGACTTAGACAAGCGGCCCCTCTGAGACCCCTTTCATGATCTCTTGATAAAGTGCTACATTTTGCCTCAGGCTTGAACAATGAGGCTTGCCTTCTAAAAGGTTTTACCCAGAAAGTTATTTTTTGTTTTTGCTTTAGCCTCGGGGCTAGAGTTAGTGAAATTGTGGCATTATCTAGGGAAGAGGGCCACATCCGATTCCCTGACACGGGCGAGCTCACCCTCTTTTCTGACCCAACGTTTCTCGCCAAGAACGAGTTACCCACTAAAAGATGGGGTCCCTGGAGAATCTGCCCTTTGAAGGAAGATGTCTCTCTGTGTCCAGTGGGTAGTCTAAAGGTCTATCTTTGCAGAACTTCAGACTCTGGGGGAGGACA
>NC_090751.1:78763534-78773534 GCF_036898095.1 Palaemon carinicauda
AAAATTGGCCAACATTGCAGAGCCAAAACACCATGAAAGTCATAATACTCTCCAGGATACCATGTTCAACGGATGGTTTTGAAATTGAATATCATAGAGGAAGATAGAGGAACAGATAGGGAAATGAAAACCTGGGGTTTGTTAATGCACTAGGCTTCCATGGCCCTACTATCAAGTCTGCTAAACACACCATATAAATTGAAAATAAGAGGATGAGAAAACAGATAAAATAGTGGCTATATGTGTAACTCAAAGCAGTGAAAGACCATGTTACAGAGGTTATGGCACAGCCCAAGACTAGGTAACAATGTTTTGATTCTGAAATGTGATCCTGGATGAGTTTCGTACCTTATAGAATCTTTTTGTGTGAGGAAAGAGATGCATGTGTAAAGAACAAGCCTGAGTATTAGGTGTATGTGTAGGCAAATGAAAAATGAGCTGTGATCAGAGAGGGATCAAATAACTCTAACAGTAGAATATCACAGGTGACATGTGCCCTGGTCAATCTACAATGGGAAACCTAACGGTCAAAACGGTGTGGGGAGTTTAAATGTCTCACAAACAGTTAGAATCTACAGTAACCGTTGGTGACTAGGTTGGCTATGCTGCTTGCTCCTTTTACTAGAATTACTGAACCATAAATCGAATAATAAATTCATGAATGTAAAACAGAAGAAAATATACAATCTATTTCCATCTCCGAAGTGAAACCTTGGCACCATTAGACCATGAAGGAGGAGAGGACACTATGTCTCCTTTCCTGGTAATCAGCTCAGCTCGATGGTCAAAAAAAGAGTATCTCAAGGGAGAGAGATTAAGGTGTTCCATGAGATTAAAGATTCAACACTGCACACGAATGGCAGAGGCGAGGGACAGTGACATTGCCCTATTAAGCAGGATTATACCCTAAGGTCTCTCCATATATACATATGATTAGAGCCTATGCCAGGCAATGGCTGCTGATGAGTCAAAAGATAAACCTTCAAGCTCCCTCGATCCCCAAACATCATTTCACATGGATGGTGTTGTTGCAACGACCAAAAGAACTAATAAGTTTTAGCTGGACTCAAACCCCAGTGTGGGAACCACTGTTCAAGGACGTTACCATCAGGCCACCAGGAAAAAGGTTAAGAGAAGTGCAGTGCCCTTCATCCTGACCGACAGTTTGTGTTTTAGGTCCTATAAAAGAGCAAGCATCTATAACAAGATATTAAGCACATTTACCATGAACAACATGAACAAAGATACCTCTCGAGTCTGAGTGGGTTCTTTTTTACTGGTATACCTCTTTCTTTTTCTTGCTAAAGAGAAGAGATACCAGTTGAAAGTCGAGCAAAATGGAAGAAGTGATGACCAACATTGAATGTACTTTATCCAGAAGGAGACCGAACAACCATTCCCTGGGTTGTTTCTCAGCACTGCAGGAAGATAGAGAAGGAAGTGATGACCCCTTCATTCCAATCGAAATTAAGTATGGTTGGTCCAATAGGAGACATAACAACCATTCCCTGGGATGGTTGTCAGCATTGCAGAAAAATGGAGGAGGAAGTGATGGTCCCTTCATCCTGACCGATATTAAGTGTGCTTGGGCCGAGAAGAGACTGAACAACCCTTCCCTGGGTTGGTTCTCAGCACTGAAGGAAAATGGAGGGAGGAGTGATGACCCCTTTACTCCGACCAAAATTAAGTATGCTTGTTCCATAAGGAGACTGAATAAAACTTACCTGGGGTGGTTCTCAGCACTACAGGAAAATGGAGGAAGAAGTGATGACCTCTTCATTCCGACCGACATTAAGTGTGCTTGGTCCAGAAGGAGACTGATAAACTCTTCCCTGGGTTGGTTCTCAGCACTGAAGGACAATGGAAGATGAAGTGATGACCAATTTATTGAAACCGACATTAAGTGTACTTAGTCCAGAAGGAGACTGAACATCTCTTCCCTGGTTTGGTGATCAACACTAAAAAAAAAAGGAGGAAGAAATGATGACCCCTTCATTCTGACCAACATTGAGTGTGCTTGATCCGGAAGGAGACTGAATAACACTTCCCTGGGGTAGTTCTCAGCACTGAAGGAAAATGGAGGGAGAAGTGATGACCCCCTTATTCCAACCGACATTAAGTGTACTTGGTCTAGAAGGAGACCTAACAAATCTACCCTGGTTTGGTTCTCAGCACTGCAGGAAAATGGAGGAAGAAATGATGACCCCTTTACTACGACCGATTAAGTGTGCTCTCCAGAAGGAGGCTTAACAGCTCTTCCCCGGGTCGGTTGTCAGCATTAAAGGACAATAGAGAAATAAGTAATGGCCCCTTTATCTGACCGAGATTAAGTGTGCTTGGTCCAGGAGGCTGAACAATTCTTCCCTGGGTTGGTTCTCAGCACTGAAGAACAATGGAGGAAAAAGTGAGGACACTTTCAATATGACAGACATTAAGCGTGCTTGTTCCAGAAGGAGACTGAACAACTGTTTCTTGGGTTAGTTCTCAGCACTGAAGGACAATAGAGGAAGGAGTGATGACCCCTTCATTACGACCGACATTAAGTGTGCTTGGTCCAGAAGGAGACTGAATAACACTTCACTGAGGTGGTTCTTAGCACTGTAAGAAAGTGGAGGAGGAAGTGATAACCCATTTATTCCATCCAACATTAAGTGTACCTGGTGCAGAAGGAGACTGAACAACTCTTCCCTAGGTTGGTTCTCAGCACTCCAAGAAAATGGAGGAAGAATTAAAGATCCCTTCATTCCAACCGACATTAAATGTGCTTGGTCTTGAAGGAAACTGAATGAGACTTTCCTGGGTCGGTTCTCAGCACTGAAGGACAATGGAGGAAGAAGTGATAACCCCTTCATTCTGACCGACATTAGTTGTGCTTGGTCCAGAAGGAGACTGATAAACTTTCCTGGGTTGGTTCTTAGCACTGAAGGACAATGGAGGAAGAAGTAATGACCCCTTCATTCCAACCGACAATAAGTGTGCTTGGTTCAGAAGGAGACTGAATAATTCTTCCCAGAGTTGGTTCTCAGCAATGAAGGAAAAAGAAGGAAGAACTGATGGCCCCTTCAATCCAACCAACATTATGTGTACTTGGTCCAGGAGACTGAATAACGCTTCCCGTGGGTGGTTCTCAGCACTGATGGATAATGGAAGAATACTTGATGACCTCTTCATTACGACCAAAAATAAGTATGCTTGGTCCAGAAGGGGACTGAACAACACTTCCCTGGGGTGATTCTCATTACTACAAGAAAATGGAGATGGACCCTTCATTCCGACCGACATTAAGTTTACTTGGTCAAGATGTAGATTGAATAACACTTCCCTGGGGTGGTTCTCGGCACTGAAGGAAAATGGAGGAAGAAGTGATAACCCCTACATTTGGAACGACATTAAGTGTACTTGGTCCAGAAGAAGACAGAATAACACTTCCCTGGGGTGGTTTTCAGCACTACAGGATAATGGAAGATGAAGTGATATCCCCTTCACTCCGACCAACATTAAGTGTACTTAGTCCAGGAGGAGACTGGATAACGCTTCCCGTGGGTGGTTCTCAGCACTGATGGATAATGGAAGAATACATGATGACCTCTTCATTCCGACTGAAAATAAGTATGCTTGGTCCAGAAGGAGAATGAACAACTCTTCCCAGGGTTGGTTCTCAACACTGAGGTACAGTGGAGGAAGAAATGATGACCTCTTCATTCCGACTGACATTACGTGTACTTGGTCCAGAAGGAGACTGAATAACACTTCTATAGGTTGGTTCTCAGCAATAAAGGAAAATAGAAGAAGTGATAACCCCTTCATTCTGACCGACATTAAGTGTGCTTGATCTAGAAGGAGACTGAACGGGTGGTTTTCAGCAATAAGGAGAAATGGAGAGAGAAGTGATGACCTCTTCCTTCCGACTGATATTAAGTCTCCTTGGTTCAGAAGGAGGCTGAATAACCCTTCCCTGGGTTGGATTTCGGCACTAAAAGGAAACAGAGGAAGAAGTGATGACCCCATCATTCCGATGGATATTAAGTGTGATTGTTCCAGAAGGAGAGTGAATAACACTTACTTGGGGTGTTTCTCAGCACTGAAGGGAAATGGAGGAAGAAATGATGACCCCTTTATTCCGATCAACATTCAATATGCATGGTCTAGAAGGAGACTTAGCAACCATTCCCTGGGTTGGTTCTCAGCAATGAAGGAAAATGGAGGAAGAACTGATCGCCCCATCATTCCAACCGACATTATATGTACTTGGTCCAGAATGACACTGAATAACTACACTGGGGTGGCTCTCAGAAATGAACGAAAATTAAAGTAGAAGTGATAACCCCTTCAATCTGACCGACATCATGTTTCCTTGGTCCAGAATGAGACTGAATAACACTTCCCTGAGGTGGTTCTCAGCACTAAAGGATAATGCAGGAAGAAGTAATGACCTCTTCATTCCCAACGACATTAAAGTGTACTTGTTACAGAAGGGGACTGAATATCGCTTCCTTGGGGTGGTTCTCAGCACTTCTGGAAAATGGAGGAAGAAGTGATGACCCCATCATTCTGACTGACATTAACTGTATTTGGTCCTGAAGGAGACTGAATAATACTTCTCTAAGGTGGTTCTCAGTACTGAAGTTATATGGAAGAAGACGTGATGATCACTTTATTCCGATCCACATTAAGTTTGCTTGGTCCAGAAGGAGTATGAATAACACTTCCCTTGGGTGGTTCTCAGCAGTGAAGGAAAATTGAGTAAGAAGTTTTGACCCCTTCATTCCAACCGACATTAGGTTTTCTTGGTCTAGAAAAAGACTGAACAATTCCCTGAGTTGGCTCTCAGCACTGAAGGACAATGGAGAAAGAAGTGATGATCCCTCCATTCTGACCGACATTAAGTGTCCTTGGTCCAGAAGGAAACTGAACAACTCTTCCCTGGGTTGATTCTCCACACTACGGGAAAATGGAGGAAGAAGTAATGACCCCTTTATTCCAACCGACATTAAGTGTGATTGGTCCAGATGGAGACAGAACCACTCTTCCCTTGGTTGGTTCTCAGCACTGTATGAAAAGGGAAGAAGAAGTGGTGACCTCATTCTGACCGTTATTAAGTTTATTTGGTCTAGAAGAACACGGAATAACACTTCCCTGGGGTGGTTCTTAGCACTGAAGGAAAATGGAGGTAGAAGTGATGAGCCCTTTATTTTGACCGATTTTAAGTGTGCTTGGTCCAGAAGGATACTGAATAACAATACACTGGGGTGGTTCTCAGCACTCTAGGTCCCTAGGAGAATGAAGGAGGAAGTGATGACCCTTTATTCCATACGACATCAAGTGTACTTGGGCCAGAAGAAGACTGAACAATTCTTCTCTGGGTTGGTTCTCAGCACTGTAGGAAAATGGAGGAAGAAATAATGACCCCTTCATTACGACCAACATTGAGTGTGCTTGGTCCAGAAGGAGATTGAACAAGTCGTCCCTGAGTTGGTTCTCAGCACTGAGGTACAATGGAGGAAGAAGTGATAACCCCTTCATTCCGACTGACAAAAAGTGTGCTTTCTCCAGAAGGAGACTGAACAACTCTTTCCGGGTTTGGTTCTCAGCACTGAAAAAAAATGCAGGAAGAAGTAATGACCTCTTTATTTTGACCGACATTAAGTGTGCTTGGTCCTGAAGGAGATTGAACAACTCTTCCCTGAGTTGGTTCTCAGTAATGAAGGAAAATGGAGGAAGAACTGATAGCCCCTTCATTTCAACTGACATTAGATGTACTTTTTCCGGAAGGAGACTGAATAATCATCCCCTGGGGTGTTTCTCAGCACTGCAGGATAATGGAGAAAGAAGTGATGACATCTTCATTCCGACCGACATTAAGTGTGCTTGGTCCAGAGGGAGACTGAAAAACTCTTTTCTGTGTTGGTTCTCCGCACAGAAGGACAAATGAGGAAGAAGGTATGATCCCTTCATTCCGAATGACATTAACTGTGCTTGGTCAAGAGGGAGGCTGAATAACACTTCCCTGGGGTGGCTTTCAGCACTGCAGGAAAATGGGGGAAGAAGTGATGGCCCCTTCACCCCGACCGACATTGCGTGCACTCCATCCGGAAGGGGAATGAATAGCACTTCCCAGTGGTAATTCTCAGCACTGAAGGAAAATGGAGGAAGAAGAGATGTCCTCTTCATTACGACCGACATTAAGTGTGCTTGGTCCAGAAGGAGACTGAATAACATTTCCCTAGGGTGGTTCTCAGCTCTGAGAGAAAATGGAGGAAGAAGTTTTGACCCCTTCATCCCGAACGACATTAAGTGTTCTTGGTCCAGAAGGAAACTGAACAACTTTTCCCTGTGTTGGTTCTCAGCACTGCACCATCTTTTACACTTGTAAGTGGGGAGAAATTGACTAGAGTCTCGTGCAACTCCTTTGGATTGGTCTCACTAGAATTCTGCTATGATATATTTTTTTCTTATTCTTCATAGAAGTAGTAAGGTCTGAAGATTCTAATGAAGACTAGGCAGAGAAGAAGGAACACCCACACTTCTTTTGCAATCCTTTTTTGGGGGTTGATTTCTTGGAAATCCATGATTATGCTCCCATTGAGGGAGAGATGACAGGGGCCTCTTCAAACGCAGCAGAGAAAACATCAACATATCCCTTGTTCGTTAGTATCTCCACAGGTAAAGCAGGTGTTAGAGAGATACCCGAGGAGAAGATTCAGAAATTCTTAGGACTATATAAGACCTTCTACCACAGAAGGGAAAAGACCTCTCCCCCAGAGGATCACCAGTGATGACCAAGGGAGACACCTTGTTTGTGTTCAGACTGTCATCTTAGTTTTACAGTGACGTATAGCGAGAGGATGACAGTGATCAGGAATGCCCAGGCAAGAGATACAATACTGATTTGAATAAGGGCAAGTTTGCATTTAAGCCTGTCACATCTTTATGGATTTATCCAGAACAAATATACTGTTTTCTTAATTTACCTAAACACGAGAGCAAGTCTGCATACTTATCCATATATTTTAGATAGACGGAGAAACATATCACGACTCTCCGACATTATGGACATCAATATCGTTCAAAAGACGCATAAACACAATGGTACTGCCTGTTATTCCCTACTTAATAAAAATGTTCGTATATTGGGAAATATCCCAACAGTAAAACCATCCCAAGCTAGGATATGAAAGAGATCTGTTTGAATATTGTGGACCTAGCTGATTTTTGGAAGTAAATTTAAATTATTGACTATAAAAACAAAACCACGTGGCAGTTGAAATGGCTCTGATTGGCCACATTAATAGCAATTCAAAATGTCCATAAGTCTTGGTATAAAAAAGTGATAAAAAAAGTATCTGAGGTCATACAATTACTCTTACTCTCTAACTATAGGCTAGGGTGCAGAGAATAGTGTTCTAGAAATAATATACTCGATTAAGTCCGATCCAGTCTACTAACCATAAAAACACCTATAAATACATTAGTAACAAATCTTATCTCATCCAAAATGGAAATGGTGACATGTTTTGTGTGATACCAATGAGCATATCTTCTGTTCGTGAGTATCAAAGTAGAGGGGTTACAAATATATGGTTGTCGAAGAGGGAGCTAGCATTTATAGATATGGAGGTGAGGGAATATCCAAGAAAAAGTCATGCATAGTATATATGTATATATATATATATATATATATATATATATATATATATATATATATATATATATATATATATATATATCCATATATATATATAAATATATATATATACATATATATATATATATATATATATATATATATATATATATGTGTGTGTGTGCGAGAGTATATATATAAATATGTATATATATATATATATATATATATATATATATATATATATATATATATATATAGCATATATATATATATATATATATATATATATATATATATATATATATATATATATGTGTGTGTGTGTGTGTGTGTGTGTGTGTGCGAGAGTATATATATAAATATGTATATATATATATATATATATATATATATATATATATATATATATATATATATATATATATATATACTGTATATATTTATATATATATATATGTATATAAATATATATATATATATATATATATATATATGTCTCTGTATGTGGATGTATATATGTATATATAAGCATATGAACATATATATATATATATATATATATATATATATATATATATATACATATATATATATATATATATATATATATAAATAAATATATATATATATATATATATATATATATATATATATATATATATATATATATACAGTGGAACCTCTACATTAGATATTAATTTGTTCCGGGACCTGCTTTGTATGGTAAAACAATCGTATGTTGGAGTGAATAATCCCATAAGAATACACTGTAATTTGTATAATTCGTTGTACAGCCCAAAAAGCTATTATAACTCCTTAATAAAGTACTACATATAATTACACATAACAATAATACAACTGCATTATATATGAGAGATGCAAGAAAATATAATTATATAGAAATAATGAATAAAAAAGGGGTTTTTATTGTCACTTTACCTTAGACACAGGCCAACGCAGGTGTAGGCTTTTCTACGCAGGAGACGGACGGTCGGCGAGTAGGTAGGGATGGTGACTGCGATAACATACCATAACTTACTCTGACTTAAACGATGTGAACTTTAATCTAACTTAGCTTATTTGCTTTATTTTTAATTTTTCATATTTTATAGTTTTTACATTTTTTTTTTATTTTTAATTTTCATCAATTCCACTCAATTCAATCTTGGTTTTCTTTTCTTCACTTTCTTTCTCTTCAGTGCAATCAATAGACCGCTTTGTAGATTTTTAAAGAAACTATCGACAGAAAGTTTCTTGGTACGGCTTTTCAGAATTTTTCTGAAAGGGGTTAAGCAGACATCTCGAAACTACACGGAAAACCTGAAGTTTCTGTGGGTGATACTTATCAATGAAATCAACCACGTGTTGATGATGTGCTAACATTTCTTTTATTTCAGCCGTACTTAATATGTGCTCTACCTCCTCGATGTCCTCCGACTCACTCAACTGTGCTTGGAACTCATCATTCTGCATGGCATGCAGCTCCTAGAGTTCCTCGGTGGGGAGCTCTTAATGATTCTCTTCGACAAGTTTGATGATGTCATCCTCATCGACCTCCAGACCCATGGGCCTGCCAAGGGATACAATCTCTTCTACATCTTCCTCTACAACAAGCACAGGTTTGGGCTCGGGGCCAAAACCTTCAAAATCTCTGGGAGAAACATCATCATACAAAAGCTTCTTCCAAGCTGAATTCAGTGTCCATCGAGTTACTCCCTCCCAAGCCTGATCTATGATCTTCGAGCAATACACGATATTAAAATGGCTCCTCCAAAATTCACGCAAAGTTAAGTTGGTGCGTTGCGTGACATTAGAGCACTGCTTAAATAAGTGCTTGGTGTAGAGCTTCTTAAGATTCGAGATGACTTGCTGGTCCATGGGTTGGAGGATAGGGGTGGCGTCCATTGGAAGATAGAGCACTCTGATAAACTTGACTGGTCGATGATATCATCTTGGAGTCCTGGGGGGAGGGAGCAGGAGCATTATCCAAGTAAAGCAAGCATTTTAAAGGAAAATTCTTCTCCTTAAAGTACTTCTTGACAGCAGGGCCAAAAACTTGGTTTGTCCATTCAAAAAAGAAATGCCTAGTAACCCAAGACTTAGAATTAGCACGCCAGCAAATATGCAGCATGTCCTTATTGACTCTATGTGCCTTAAATGACCTAGGGTTTCCGGAATGATAAACCAATAACGGGCTTATTTTGCAGTCCCCGCTGGCGTTGGCACATAGGGCAAGAGTCAACTGATCCTTCATAGGCTTATGTCCAGGTATTTATTTCTCTTCATCGGTGATTTATGTTTGACTAGGCATCTTTTTCCAAAACAGACCGGTTTCATCACAATTGAAAACTTGCTGCTCTACGTAGCCTTCAT
>NC_090751.1:78781034-78793717 GCF_036898095.1 Palaemon carinicauda
ATTAAATTTCGTAAAGGTCTGATGGTGTGACACCTCTAACCCTTAAAGGGGAGAGCCCTTATCCCTGAGTTTCTCTGATCAGGAAACTCCCTGATTTAATATTGTATGGGAGGTCACAGCAAATAGATTGGTTGGGATACACAAATATATGTCTTTTATCTTTTCTAATCAACATATCTTGGGTACCCTTGTGCGAGCTTCTGCTGGTACCTCTCCTATATCGAAAGAATGGCATTCCCTCGATACTCTGATTGTGAAATCAGTCCTCCTTACCTCACAGTGTTAAGTATAACGGGGGACAGTGCTTTGTACACTTCCTTACACCTAGGTGTTCGACCCCCCTTTCTACCGGGTATTCCCCAGTTGGAGGAATTTCCTCATCTTAATACTGAGGGGAGGTAACAGCATTGGCTCGCAGGGGATACACGGGTAAGTGTCTCCCGCTATCTCTTTATAGCTTTCTGTCCTAAGCTATTTTTATCAAAAGATGATTTTTGCAAATTGTTTATCAGTGTGATAATCAATTGAATACTCATTTCTGTTCTCCTATCCTTACAGGAGGGACACCAGATAATGCATCGGAGTCTTTTGCAGTTATAAGAGTGAGTATTTTCACGGACATAATACATGCAGGTTCATGCCCCCAGCAATATTATTTCCAAATCCCCAACCCCGTCTGAGACCCTCTGACCTGTAAGTAGGTCAGACCTTAATGTCAAAGGTCCTGAAAAACCCAAGTTAATAGAATCTGGTATAAAGCTCTTAACATTTACACATTTGGGTGTGAGATTTCTAATATCTCTCCGAAACCATACCTACCTATTTTACAGCTTCCTAAAGGACATCCTGTCCCCTATCCCTCCTTTCTCCACTCCAGTTCGAGGAGAGGAGGTGAGGATGGGGGTACCCCCCCACCTCTCGCTTCCAGTGCATACACAATGGAGGTCTCAAGCTGTCGAACTACGGTTGGTTTGGTTTCAGAAGTTATCACAAAAATGCGGTTCAGTTGCGAGCTCACAAATGTTCGGAAACTCTTCGGGAATTGGACCGAAGATTTCACTTTTTCATTGCAATAACTGGCAATTTAGTGTTTCTTTTAAAGGTATTTAGGTCTTCAAGCCCCCCCCCCAAACCCCCTAACCTTACCTCACAAGGATGGTAAGCTTGCAGATACTATCGGCACTAATGAATCTGAGCAAGACTCATACCCCCGACTGGCAAACATCAGGCAGAGACATTACAATCAGGCCACACCTTGTAGTGATAACAACGACGGCAGTCATTGATTCACTGTCACATCTGACTCCGCTGCCGAGAGCCGGCAGTGTGTGCCCTTGGTCACCACCCAGTCAATAGTTGAGTTGGTATGCCTTCAATCGGCAGCCCGCCGATAACCGGCGGACTGCCGATAGCCCGAGGGGTCGCCAATGGTTCAGAGGGCTGCTGACTATGCGTATAGTTTTCACCACTACCCAGTCACATTGAATACTGGCTAGGATGGTGTGACTTCTGTCAGCGACCCGCTGACAGCCGACAAGTCACTGACATGCTGGAGAACTGCTAGCCATATCGGTACTGAAGTACTGTGCCAGTTAACTTACCCCCAAGTACTAGCCTTGACGGTAATATGCCAGTTGTATAGGTGTATACAATACCCCATATCACAGACAGAAATCTTTGGTACATAACCATACAATAGAATGGTTTTCCAGTACACTGTGCTTCTGAGCACTATCTCTTGCTGAGACCTACCTGATTTGGGGGATACACTCCCCCCCCCCTCATTTTTTCCTTACGCTGACTCTTCATCAGCATCTTTGATTCTCATTATTAAATCCCTGGATGTAGGCGCTGCTTACGCTACTCTATCCTTATGGGCTAGAATCTTCCATCGGGCTCTTTTTAAAAGGGGATGCCGTAGAATCAATAATTAGGAGGGCCGCAGCAGTTGGCTGGAAGGATTCACACGTATGTGTCTCTCCTATTCTTTTCCAGCGTACTTATTCTAAACTTTATACTATAGAAAGGAATCTTCTATTACAGTGAAACACTGAGAAGCTGATATAGACAAACGGTCAGGTATGACCTAAAAGGAGGACGGGAAGCTTTCTTAGTTCTCCTTGGGATGTTAAACAGCATCCCACAGTTACAACGACCGTTGTTCCACAGACGGCCTGATATGTACACCTTCTGATCATGTGAAGCAAACAGACGCTTCTGGTAGGAAGGAAGTTCCTCCTGGATCGCTGGACCATCGATCCTTGGGTCCAAGGCCTAACCAAGATGAGATTAGAATGGAAATGGACATACCTCCACCATCCTTTCCTCAACTCTTCCTACATTCCAAATCCAATTGGAAGGGTATACCTTAAAGCTCTAGAGCATACTATCAGTAAGGAAAGTTGAGTCCATCGATTTCCAAGGAAGGCTGTTTAGTGTTCACGTGAAGGACTCAAGAAAACTCTGATTCAATCGGGACTTGGCGCCACTCAAAAAGTTCCAATAAAACAGCAAGTTCAGAATGTTAATCCTTCTGAACACAAGGACCTTATTCAGTAAGGGGTGTTGACAGTCTGGCCAGACCTGAAAGATGTCTATCGGCAACTTCCAGTCAGTCACCCTCTCCACTCCTACCTAGGATCCAGGTTACAAAAGATAACATATATCCTAGACAAGATTCTCGTCGGACTAGATTCAGTCCTAGGATCTTCACGGAATTAGCAGACACAGTCAAGCGAAACAAAGCCTAGAAAGAGTTCAGGCAACAATGGCCCTGGACGACAGGCTGGGGTGGGCAGCACCCGAAATGACTGTCTATGAGCATCCATGGAGATGATCCGGCCCCGGAACATCGGGGATGCAAAATAACTTCAAGAAGTCTCGATTCTCTTCAGCTCAGGGGCTTCAATGTTTTTATAAAATCATTAAAACCTGCGGTCACCCTAACGCTCCTTTCCCTTGGGGATGTAAAAGGAGATCGTAAGGTCTGTCCAGAGACTATTGTAATCAGCCAGGATTCTATGACGCTAACAGGGAGGAGTTTTGAACTCTCTCCAGTTCACAATAATAACAGACCCAGTGCTATGTGCACAGCTGTAAGATGCGTTACGAGGCTAATAGGACCAATGATCTAATAGGACCAATGCTGGTTATTCCCTCTTCGCTTACCCTACAATGACCAAAGGCCACGAGCCCGTAGTCCATTTTAGCCCTGTAATGGTTGGAGAAACTCTCTCCACATAGATCAGACCTCCTCAGGCTGATCTGGGGCATCAAAGCGATAATGTGGCGTCGAAACTGTCGAGGATAAGGGACATCTCATTTCATTAGGGAATGTTAGCCATCCCTTTCTTAAGGGAATGGCACCTATTAGCAACTCGTTTATAAATGATCCGCAAGGTGACAGTGGATGCTCTTCTCTGGTTCAACCCAATAGAGTTGGAATGGTACACGGACGCAGACCCATTCCCTCCCAGATGGGAACAAGTCCCCGAGCTGCAGATCGTTCTCTTCATCACGAGCATCATCAAGATACTATCTCGATATATAGCCCCATATGAGGATCCTCTAGTGGAGGTAACAGACATCATGTCTCTAGAATAGAAGTGATGGACTTGGAAATTCCTGTTCAGCCCATCAAATTTCCTCCGGAAGGCCCTCTACATGTTGAGACCTTTCCAGGGAAAAGGGGCTCTGTTGACCCCCAGGTAGCCCAAGAACACCCCGTTCCCTGTAATGAAGGAACTAAGGCTGAGGCTGGTCCTAGGATTATCCAGGAGGTTCAGGAGTTTTCTGCCTTCGATTTATCACACTACACCTGATCCCTTCATCTTATGAATTCCTTGCCCTTAATGGTTAGGAAAAAGACTGGGATCTCAAAAGGCAAAATAGAATTCCTTGAAGAATACAAGTCTAGTCAACTAGAAGACAATACGATTCTTTTTGGGAGAAGTAAGTTGATTTGTAAAGCAATAGGGACCAAAAGCAATCTCATGATCTTCTGCCTGTCCTTCTCTGTCCACCCCTATATTCAAGGTCTGACGGCCAACAACACGATGGCCTTTGAGAAAGGAGGCAGTGTATCCTTGGATACTATGAGAAGCCTAGTTCTTCGGCCTTGTCCCCATATAAACCCTTGAGTAAGCACCAAGGGTAGGGCCGACTTTGCGAGAGAGGTCACTCGATTGGATCTTTGGATCCATGGACCAATGTCCATGTATACAAAATATATCAAAGTTATATTTCACATTTATTGTTTACTTGACAGTATGTTATTTCTCTTTTATTTACCTAAACTCCCGGATACCTTTTAAAATATTTTGTTTCTTGTTAAGCATGTGGTTTAGGAGTTTGTTTTTTGAGTTCCTTCTACTTCTCATGAATCGTAAACATCAAGTTGTAATTAGATATTCAAATTTACTATTATTACTTTATTGTGGCTAAAGTTCATGTTCATAAAGTTAATTTGGCTGATTCGTGGTAAATGTTTTCTTGACTAACCTTTTCAAACCCAAAGCTATAAACGAAATAACAAGTTTAGCAGAAGCGACCATATACAGTAATGTCTTGAAGAAGAGGTGACGATATAACTGCCAAAATGCAGCAGAGCAGTTTTGACTCGAAGACCAGAACGACAGGGCCTATAGTTGAACCATCTTACATGTTTTTCGTGTATCAGCCGATCTGCATATAGTCTTCATGGATCACAGAGCTTAATGGTATAATTAATATGAAGATTTACTATTAAGAAGTTTGCCGAGGACAGCTGCCATTGATGATGAAGGAGAAATTCAACAAAACTACCGAAGGATTTGGGGGAGAGAAAGGAGACGGGTTTTTAGCAGTTTGGAGGTAAGAATCGAGTTACATTTACACGTGTTTCAGTCGAATTTCAAATTTCTTATATATGAACTTAGTCGGTTCATTAACCTTACTTGCACGTCCTATAAAATATTACCTGATAGTTCGTGATATTTAGAAGGAACTTGATGATTGTCGTTACACTGTTATTATCTCGTTAACTTTCGCAAAACTTGCCGAGGTTCAAGTATCACAATTTAAGCTAATGAGTAACTCAGTTCTTTCATATATTAACGTTAAAAAACTTCTAAAAACTTTAGACTGGGCTATTGAGCTTGCTTACATATTGGCTAAGTAGACTAAGCACTGGAAAAAAACTTATACTAAATTTTAAGCTAGGCACTCAACCTAGTAAATAACTTTAAATTTGTATCAGGCTAGCCTAAAACTTAGCTAAATGCTAAGAATATTACGGTCTTTGCTATCTAATTTATTACATTTTATATGTTTACATTTAAGTAAAAACATTTAAGGCTTACGCCTTAGTCTAAACCATAGATGGCCATGACCCTTATTATAGATATTTCATTGTAATTGTCAGGTTATGGAAAAATTCAGTGGTGACCATGTTGTGCTGGAGTGGTGTCTGGCGTAAGGTCATCTCTCCAAGAATATAGCACGGTTTGGATGGGTTACAGTGCACAAAGGACAAGGATTCTCTCAAGCAAAGGGATTGAATTTTATTTTCCTTATTTATAAATTTTCTATTTAATTTTGACTGTTGTAGTTAAATATAAATTAAACGATTTCTTTAATTTACCCTGTCACCATTAATTTGCATATCATTGCATGATTCAAGTAAAAAGTTTTTCCATATGGCGACCGTGACAGGATTCGTGCAATCCTTAACCTCGCTCTCCTTTGTTTTGTAAGCCTTTTATTGTGGGGGGGGGGGGGGGGCTGTCCTCGGCTTCTTTGTTTTTCATATTGTATATAGGCTTATTGGTATATGTAGTGAAAGCATCAAATTTGTGCTCGGTATTTGAATATTTTTATTGAAGTGAATATATGTCTTTTGTAACACGGATAAATATTCGTAATTGCTAGAAACTTTGATTTGTGTTTATCTAGGTTTGGTATTAGATTAACTTTGTAGAATTATTAACATGTCTGAGAAAATATTGAAGAAGCGGCGTTCTTACGCTTGGCAAAGAGTAACAAAGATATATAATACAGTTCAATCGAATTTCGAAGGATTTTTTAAGCAAGATAGAATTTTTTATATTCACAGAATTGAACAGTTAGAAAAAGAACTATTAGGGTTAGACCAGGAAATATTGAACTATGTCATAGACAAGGAAGACGAAAGCTCCATTGAACAAAAGATTAACACAGATGAAGACTACCAGAAAAAGATAATGTCGGCTTTGTTAAGTTTACAAAGGCAACAGGCTTCTAGTTTAGAAACTGTAACCACGCCTACCTCGGTAGTTAACCTTAAGAATGAGTTAAGGATGCCTCAAGTTCCTTTACCTGAATATGACAACACCAAGGGTCAGTGTTTAGTGAAGTTCTTTCATGAATTTGAAAAATTGACTGACAAACAAAATTGGTCAAATCACTTAAAGTTTATGTATCTACGAAATCAGTAGTCAAAGTCTCCAAAGGCACTTGTGGATTCTCTTGATATTGATAACCAGTCATATGAAGAGGCAAAGACATTATTATTGCAAGCATTTGCAACTCCATTAACACAAAAATATGATGCAATTAAGAAACTTGTAGAATTGAAGTTAACTTTATCAGGTGATCCATATGTCTTTGTAGCCTCGATGAAAACTATTAAGAATGCATTTAAAAAGCTTGACGTCAAAGTTGACGATGTTCGCCAGTACTTCAAATGGCATGGTCTTAATGATCGCTTTCAATCTTCACTAATTCAGATAACAAATGAAAGCAAACCCTCATTAAGTGAAATTGAAATTAACATATTTGAGGCTGTTGAGAGGCATAACAGAACGAATGAAAGAAATTTTGAGCAAAAGGAGAAAACTAGGACTAAGAATATAGAATCGAGCACAACTCTCGCTACCAAAGTTAGTGTTAGCCCTAAATATTAGTCATGTATCCTATGTACAAAGGATGGTAAGCAAGATACCGCACATTTGCTCGTAAATTGCCCAGTTTTAGTGAATCCTAAAATGAAGGTAGAGAAACTTAAAGAGCTGAATGCTTGTGTTAGGTGTGGCTATCATAATCATGTGACTCGTCAGTGTAAATTTGAGTTTTCAAAAAGATGTAGAAATTGCAGTGGATAGCATTTTACATACCTGTGTGTTGCTAAGGAGAGGTTTAATAGTTCCAGTACTAAAGCTTCTGATTCTAGTAATACTAAATCCACTGAAACCTTCATGCATACTAGTGGGAAAAAGCCTGAACCGAGGCATACTTTAAATAGCCTCACATTAGCTGAAATTCATCAAAATGTTACTGGTGGTGCTGCAATTTTACCAACTTTTACATGTTCTGTGGCTGAAGAAGATAATGTTGTGCGAGTTTCACGAGATTGTTGTAGCCAGAGAGATTTTATTTGTGATAAGCATGTAAACAAAATGAAGTTCCCTGTCCTAGCAAAAAACGTCTACATGACTATTCATGATTTTAATTCTACTAGGGACCTTGTAACTGATATTGTTAATGTACCTCTCAAGTTAGGTAGGGAATGGCATTCCATCGAAGCAGTTGTTGTACCCAGTAATGATATAGAGTTGAAACTGGAGGGCTTAAATGTCCTTGATAAAGAATTTCAAGATAGACATTACATTTTAGCAGATGTTTCTTAGTGGCAGTGTGGACACTATTAGTAATAATTGGTCTTATCTTGGGAAATGATGCTGACTTTTTGCTGTCGCTAACTACACACAAGTTTCGATTAAGCAATCCCTCTGTGTATCTTGACACTAAAGTTGGTGTCATGCTCACAAGTAATATTAACAGAATGATGAAAAACTTGGATTATTTACTTAGCATTAATATTGGAAATAGTTCACATACTGCGGTTAGCACTCAAGGAAACACACTTTTTATGGTAGGGGAAGCTGCCCAGACTAATAGACAATTACAATGCCTCGTTAGACATAGCTTCTTGGCAGTCTCTCAGTCTGAACTTCGAGATGACGATCTTGACTTGATTTCCAACAGATCACTGGCGAGTATCAAAGTTCAAGAAGCCAAGACTAATCCATCCTATGCTATTTTAAACAAAAAGGGTAAGCTAAAGCAGTCTGAATTGATTAAAGCTACGGAAGAAATGCTTGAAAAGCAATGCATTGAATATCTGGACTATGAAAAATCGCAGCTATCTGACGATGACACAGAAACCAATAAAAAGCTAGTAAAGTATATTCTTGATAGTACAGAACGAGATGAAGAAGGTAGACTAGTAATGCCACTGATGGGGAAAAACAAGATATCCCATTTGTTAGGGAAGAACTTCAACTTATCCCGGATGATACTGAAGTCTAACTTAACACGTATGAAGAATAAACCTGAACATTTAAAGATGGTTAATGATGTATTTAAAGACCAACAAAATCTGGGAATCATAGAGAAAATTGAAGATATTAATTCTTTTATAAATGAACATCCAGAAGCTAGTTTCTTGCCTCATATGCCTGTGTTCAAAATGGCCAGAGACACTACTAAGTGTTGAGTTGTGTTTCTGTCTAACTCATGTGAGAAAAACAAATCTGCGAAGAGCACTTATAGTCACAATCAGTGTATGCTTCCAGGCCCTTGTCTGAATCACAAAATTGCAACTATTCTGATTATGCAGAGATTTGGCTCCCATCTGATTTGTTTTGACTTGAAAAAGGCATTTTTGATGGTAGGACTCAAGGAAGAGGATCAGAATAGATTGTTGTTCTTATGGTATCGAAATATTCTTAAGGGTGACTTTACTGTTGTGGGCTTTAGGAACAAGCATTTAAGTTTTGGCCTAAGGCCTAGCCCTTGTCATCTCATGTTAGCTTTGTTCAAAATCTTGATATTGGATGTTGAGAGTGACAACGAGGAAATAGTTAACTTAAAGAAATCGCTGTATAATACCATTTACATGGACAATGGGTCATATTCGTGTAACTCTGCCAAGGCTTTATATGAAGCGTACTACTGTCTCCCTAATATCTTTGGACCATACAAATTTGAATTGCAACAATTCGTAACAAACGACGCAGAACTGCAAGAAATAATTGACCGAGATTATGATAGTAAAACACCCAAAGAGGTAAAGTTACTCGGCATGGGTTGGGATAGGGAAGCAGATCCACTAGGCCCTGGTAAGATTTTCCTCGATACGCAAGCTGGCACAAAGAGGTCAATTTTGTCAACATTGAATAGTATCTATGATATATTTAATATCTATGGACCAATCTTGAACAGGGCCAGGCTGTTTCTTAAAAAGCTTCAAGAAGACAAGACTATCACATGGAATAGCCCTGTCTCAGAAACATTAAAAAGGGAATGGACACTTATTGGAAAACTGGTGAATTCTACTCCTAAGGTAGTATTTCCTAGATTCTTGGGTAGGAGAGATGGTACTTATAAGCTAGTAGCATTTTCAGATGCAAGTAAGGATATTTATGGAACTGTGGTGTATATTGTAAATGTCTTCAATGGTAATACAAGTTTTTTGACAGCCAAGAGCAGGGTCGTTAACAAATAGTTAGAGAAGAAAACCAATCCCGTAATTGAATTTCAAGCTTTAGGACTAGCCACAGAGACTGTAATCAGTTTATTTCAAGAACTTGCAGGTCAATCAGTCGTTACTCCAATCAAAATTATGAGCATGCCGATATATTCAGACAGTATGGTTGCTCTTAATTGGCTTTACTCTTATACATATAAGTATGATAAATTGCAGAAGAAAGGAGTTTTTATTCAAAATAGGTTGAAAGCAATAGGTGACTTGTGCCAAGTTTTCCCAATAACATTTTCATTTGTGAATGCATATGATAATCATGCAGATTATATTAGTAGATGTGTCTCATACAGGAGACTTCAGAAGACTGCGTATCATAGTGGACCCGAGTTTCTTAAGAAACCTCAGAAAGATGAGGTTCAGATTAGTTTCAAGGTGCCAAACCCCCTTGAAAAGAGGGATGAAGTACCCGGCCCTGAAAGGGAAGATACTTCCTTAATCACTGTCTCAACAGATTCTGAAAGTAAAGAAAATAATAAGAAAGACATTTATAGCATTGAACACTTGATACCCCTGACTAAGGTTTCCAGTTTCCGTACACTGTAAAAAGTTCAAGGTACAGAAAGGGTATAACGATTGAGCTGGGGTTTAAATACATGTAAAACACCCTAAGGCTCTAATATACCCCTCAATACCAGGAGGCAGGGTATTTTTTGTGAATAATATACCCTCTATTGTACTTTGTCTTAAAATGGGCTTGGTAATTTTGTGTGATCATGTCATGAAATGAACTTTTACTCTGTATTAAATCACCATATTGTTACACTGATAGTGTAATGCACCAAAAAAGTTACGAACAACATATTGGTTTTGAGTTATGGATAGTTTTGAAGCAAGTTCCTACAAAATGCGGTACTTGGCAATTTATATTGTTGCCGTCTCGAGATTCTTCGAGACCCCGGGAATTTGGCGGGAAATTTCAGTGGCGTCTGGACTCTCGTCTGCTCTGCAGTGAAGATGAATTGCTCCAATGAGCGTCATCGGGATTATAATATCTACACTGCATTTCACCTGTTAACTGCTAACCAAGGTAAGAACACTAACTGTCCATCTATGCAAGCATAGACAGTGGTCCCCAACATGTATATATACCGCCAACACTGACTTGAAAGAAAAACGCCGGTAGATGCTTATAAAAAGGCGGCGGTTTACCATACAAATACGCGGCTATGTACGTCTCTGTTGCATGTCATAACTATGGTGAAAGAACCACAACTATTCGAGAATGACACTTACATTATTTTATTTCGTTTTGACAATGATTCTAAATAGCATATACCTACGTGGTGGTTTGCACTGAAAGATGGTTAAAACAGAGACGAAGCCTTTTGACATACTACTTAGTAGACTTTAGTAACTTCTTTAGTTATAATAATTCAATTAATCTTTTATATATATATATATATATATATATATATATATATATATATATATATATATATATATATATATATATATATATATATATATATATATGAAATTGCTCTTTGTCAACTCATGTACAGCTTTCTCTCGGATAGCCGTTATTAATGTGACGTCACTACAACTGAGACAAGTCCCTCTCTCTCGCCAGGCGAATTCTTTCTCCCCTCTGTCTCTCGCTGACTGCTTTCCATAATCTCATTTAATTTTACTGTTATTATTATTATTATTATTATTATTATTATTATTATTATTATTATTATTATTATTATAATTTTGATATCAATATAAAATGATAATAATAATATTGCTATGATTATTATTATTCCTTTACTCTTTTTACTATTATTACTATTATTATTATTATACTCCTTATATTATTATTATATTGTTTTTATTATTATGGTTTTTGCATTGACTCTGGTATTTATGTGACCTATAACACTTTTTACCATAATTTTACGTATGATAAAATGTGGTATGTATGTTTCTTATTATCTGAAATGCTGCCTTGAATAAATTTTAGGTTACTCATCCCCATTATTTCTGCAGTATTTTAAAAGTCAAAACTACCATACTTAACATTATTTCCTACTTCAACGTTACGAATAAAAATTGTCAGACATCATCATTAGTTTTGCATTCAGGCTGTGATAGTCTAAAAAATCATTATTACTAACACCGGGGAAAATAAGTAAGAAATTATCATTAGTACTTAATTATGAGAGAGAGAGAGAGAGAGAGAGAGAGAGAGAGAGAGAGAGAGAGAGAGAGAGAGAGAGAGAGAGAGAGAGAGAGAGAGAGTGTGAGCGTCAAACTGTCTGGGAGGAAAAAACTATAAACAACGTATTCAGCTAAACGTTAATAACTTTACGATTGCACGTAGTCTGTAAGCAAACACTGACGCCAATGATTTCTTAATCAGTTTGACCTGAGGTAGCAGACAGTTATTTTTTCCTTTCTTTTCTATATATATATATATATATATATATATATATATATATATATATATATATATATATATATAATAATATATATATATATATATATATATATATATATATATATATATATATATATATATATATATATATATATATATATATATATATATATATATATATATATATATATATATATATATATATATATATATATATATATATATATATATATATATATATATATATATATATATATATATATAGGCACACACACGCTAACAAATATTTTCTTTTCACAGATTTCTGCGTACGGTTTGCTTTGCAGCTTCTGCCATCACTCTTTATATATTATATATATACTTTTGATTTTCAAGTGTAATGGAAATAATAAATTGATAAACCAAACTTTTAAAATCATTGACCTTATTACTTTATATACTTATAAGCTATAACTATACCTATATAATGGTGGAATAGATGTTAATTATAAAATTATAATTAATATACACGGGTATTTATGTCGTATAGAATACCCTGTAAAAGGGTATTCTTTACCTACGATACACCCCCAAGTAAGGGTATCTCAAGTATATGTAATACCCTTGATATGGGTATATTGTAAAGGGTATATTATAGTTCTTATATACCCCGATAGGGTATGCTATTTTAACCACTAGAAATACCCTTTTTCTACCCCTTTTATACCCTTAATTTTTTAGAGTGTAAGCTAGCAACTGTTCATAGGATGCTGTTGAAAT
>NC_090751.1:78801240-78813740 GCF_036898095.1 Palaemon carinicauda
GATTCAAGACCCACCCATTGTCTGCAGTATCAGCAGCCTCATGCGCCAGCTGTAAGTCTTGGAAGTTGGCGCGCTGCAGCCAAATTTATTCAGCCAACCATTAACTAGGTAATGTTATGCATGACGTCATACTAGGAACTTGCTGTATGATATGCATGGCGGCCGGCGTGTTTACTTGTTTACCGGAGTTTATATATATATATATATATATATATATATATATATATATATATATATATATATATATATATATATATATATATATATATATGTGTGTGTGTGTGTAGAAATCACGAAAGCTGACACGTGATGAATATAAAATGTATTATAGCCACGAAAGGAAAAATGAAAAAGACTTGATTAGAGTTAGTACTTTCATCCACTCAGGACATTATCAAACTCAGCAATGAGAATACATATACAAAGACATCGTATTTATACAGGAGAAGGGGATCCAACAGCTGTCAGTTTCTTAATAATTCCGGAGAAGTCAGATTTTAGATAAAAGGATAATACTGGATTAACGGAAAACAGACCTGGACTTAGATTCAAATTTCTACCTTGAGTACAGGAGATTAAAAATGATTCAACAATATTCCTTTGGAAATAGTCATTTACATGGATTACTTTTTCCGTCTTTGACCAACCAATTCTGTGACTTGACCCTAACCAGTGGGAGGCCAAGGCATTATTAAGAGAACCCCTGGAGACGGCCACCTGATGTTGTTTTAATCTGACTGGTATACTTTTTGATGTTTGACCAACATAAAATAGGTTACACTCTGAACAAGGAATGCTATATATTACATTATTATCATTTCCAGAACTATTCTTAATTAACATGTTTTTTAAAGTACAATTATATTTAAACACTACAGCAATATCTAGTTTTTTCAAAAGGGGTATAACATCTAGAAAACAAACATGAAATGGCAAACAAAGCATATTATTAATTGTTTCCTTTCTCTCTAGTTGGACACTATAAAATGTTTTCTTAGCCTTATTCATACATTTTTCTAAGAAATATTTAGGATAACAAAGGTCTGTAGCAATTTTTTCTATTTTAGTGAACTCCTCCTCAATGTAATCTGGGCTACAAATTCTCAATGCCCTAAGGTACATGGAGGAAAAAACTGAATGCTTAATATTTTTAGAGTGACCGGAGTAAAAATGTACATATGAAAAATTATTCGTAGGCTTTCTATATATGGAAAACTTAAATTTATCTGTTTCTCTAACTATCAAAACGTCTAAAAATGGGATACGGTTATTTTCTTCATTTTCTATAGTGAATTTTATTGATGGTACTAATGAATTAATGATTGAAACAAAGCCCTCAAGATTAAAATTTTCTTCTAAAATACCTAGAACATCATCAACATATCGATACCACACAATTTGGGAAGACCACACTGAAGGGATTAATCTAGATTCAAAAAATTCCATATATATGTTGGATAAAAGTGGAGACAAAGGATTACCCATAGCCATACCAAAAAACCTGTTCATAGATGAAAGTACTAACTCCAATCAAGTCTTTTTCATTTTTCCTTTCGTGGCTATAATACATATATATATATATATATATATATATATATATATATATATATATATATATATATATATACATATATATATTTATATATATATGTATATATGTATATATATATATATATATATATATATATATATATATATATATATATATATATATATATATTCATATATTTATTTATATATATATGAGTATATAGATATACCTATATAATTTTATACAGATACATATATTTCTATACACATAAAGTATCTATTTATATGCATATAAATATATAGATATACATATATACATATACATATATATATATATATATATATATATATATATATATATATATATATATATATATATATATATATATGTGTGTGTGTGTGTGTGTGTGTGTGTATATAAATCTATATACATATAAATATATATATGAACATATATATATATATATATATATATATACATGTATATATATATATATATATATATATATATATATATATATATATATATATATATATATATATATATATATATATATATGTGTGTGTGTGTGTGTGTGTGTACATCAACGCCATCATCATCAGCAGCCGTTACTAGTCCACTGCAAAATAAAAGCCTGAGACATGTCCTCCTACTTGTGTCTGTTTTTAATCATTCTGTGCCAGTTCATGCCTGCAAACTTCCTTAGTTCGGCAACCATCGTCTTATCTTTCTTCCTCTGATTCTTTAGCAATCTCTAAGGACCCATTCTGTTATTCTTAATGCCCAATTTTAGTTCTCAAGATTCTATCCTTGGTGTCGTCTCTGTTATTGCCCTTGTCGGAACTTTCCTCATTTTCTTCTGAAGATGAGCGCTCTGGCTTAAATCTATAAGGCTGAATACTGCCCGGATATTCAGCTGTCAAAATTTCTAATTGTGAGTCATTTTCGTCATCTGTATCCGTGAAATCAAAGCTAATTTCTTCAGTATCGCTCGTAGTTTCCAATGTGTCTGCCATTGCCATTGAAATCAGGTGTTCCTGATATGACATCACGCGGCTGTTCAATTAGCCTACATGCGGCGCTGCGAACGTGGGAAATTTCAAGAGCTGGGCATAACCAAATAAGGACCTACTATAGCCGCGGCAAGCTTTTGAAAAATTAATGGTCCACTTATTTAGATACTTCCAAGCATTTTAATGTAGAATAACACGGGTTTTATGGCGACTGCTTGACGCCTCTAAGTCCCTGGATACGATGGAATAAATACTCAAATGTTTTTAGCCGAAAATGAAGTGACTCCCCGAATACTTACAAGATTATTTGGTAGAATATGGCATGAAGAAGAAACGCCTGAGGAATGGAAGCCAGAAGTGTTGATGAAAAGGATAAAAAAAGGATATCTGACTGACTATAATTATTACAGAGGCGTCACACTTACGTCAGTGTCATAAAAATATATAGTATGCTCTTTATAAAGAGACTAGAGAAAAAGATTGATGAAAGTTTGAGATATGAACAAGCAAGATTTCGAAAAGTTGGATGTTGTACTGAAAAAAAAAATCAGTTCAGAACGTTGTACACTAATGTTTAGACATAGAAATCCACCTTCGATGGTATTTGTGGACCAGCAAAAGCCTTCGATAATGTGCAGTTGCCAATATTTTTGGAGATTTCTGTGATATGGAGTTCCTTTTGATTATGGTAATTTGATCAAATCTTTTCATGAGAAAATCAAGTGTAAAGTTAATATTACTGGAGTCCTATCAAATGAATTTTTAGTGAACAGTGGAGTACTCCAAGGTAATGTGTTGTCAGATATGTTGTTTATCTTTCTCATGGATTTTGGGCTCAAGACAAGTAGAAGAAAGACAGAGATGATGAGAACGGAATATGCAATGGTAGATGAAATATCATTGGAGGGTGAAAGGATTAATGAGGTGGAATCATTAAAATATTTAGGAACTATGATCCCTAATACAGGATCCTTAGAATTGAAGTTTAATGAAATATTGAAAAAAGCAAATCAGACAATGTATAGGTTAAGTAAAATTTGGAAATCAAATCGCCTAAACTTACATATAAAAATCAGGCTATATATCAGTTTAGGGAGATCTGTGCTACTGTATGTACATGAGTCATTGTATGACAATGAAACAATATTCAACAGATTTTATAGACTCGAAAACAAAGCCCTCAGAAGAATATTGGGAGTTAAACGACAGGACAGTGTTAGAAATGAAACTATAAGAGAGATTACTCAAATGTCATATGTGGATTAGCTCATTATGAGGGGTAGATAAAGATGGTTTCTTCATGCACTTAGCACTCTACAAGAAAGACTAGTTCATCAAACTTTCAAGTGGTCACCACAAGGCAGTATAAAAGTTGGAAAACACAGGCCTACATAGCTGAGGACTAAGAAGCGTGAAGTAGGAGATGATGAATGGAGAAGTATTGATTACTAAGGAAATTTATTAACTACAATAAAAGGAATGAATAGTTAAAATAATATTTTAATCAGTGACAATATTGAAATATATCTTACATAGATAGACTATAAAGAGACCTATGTCAGTCTATTCAATATAAAAACATCCGTTGCAAGTATGATTGAAGATATACCGATTCTACTATGTGATTAGGAAGACCATTCCACAACTTGGTCACAGTTGGAATAAAACTTCTAGAGTAATTTACAGTATTGAGACTCATGATGGAGAAGATATGACAATTAGAACTAACTGCATACATAGTATTACGAACACGATGGTACTGTACAGGAAGATCTGAATGCAAATGGTCATAATTATGAAAAAATCTTTTGCAACATGCATAATGAACTAACTGAAATACGGTACCAGAGATTAATATCTAGATCAGGAATAACACATTAGATATGATTTAGCAACTGACGATCAGACAGGAGAACAATACTCGAAACAAAGCAGAATGTAGGAATTAAAACACCTTTTCAGAATAGATTGATCAACGAAAATCCTGACACTTTCTCAATAAGGCAATTTTCTGTGCAATTAAAGAAGAGACTGACCGTATGTTTCTCAAAAGAATCAGAAACTTAGAGCCTTACTAAAGCCTTAGAACCTAATCTAGTTACAACTTAGAGATATAGATGTGGCGGGAGGTTGCAAGAACACGCCCCACACCCCTGAATCACTCAAACAGACAAAAGTCCCACAACACAAACTTTCCCCTTACTTTAACGTCAGCTGGACTACTGAACAGAGGGAACAGTAAAACGAAACAAAACCTTAATACTATATTTTCAAACAACAAAAACACTTGAAATAAAAATCAACTGGATTCAAATAAATTTCGATTATATATACTTAATCATTAAAAACTATAATCTTTAAAACTAAACATCACCAAACATCCACACTTAGTACTACCATCTTAACATACTGTAAATACATAAAGAAAACACATTCAAAATAACCCAAAGATAACTTAAAAATAAATTTCACCACAGCCAAATGAATGTTTATAATAAGTAAATTATGGACACCAACACGGCAATCTGCCACCGTTCGTTGGTCAACAATCCAATATCCGGCTCCAGTCAACTTGAATGATAGTCAATTAAGTGGTGGTTATCGTAGTCGTCATTATCATTACCATCACCATTATTACCACATAAATAGGAATATTTTTCTTATGGGCAGGGTCATTAATGTTCTAGAATTCTCTATTGGCTGTCCATTCAAAAAGTCCTTGTTCGTTCCAAGTCGTCATCAACAAACTATATATGCACCCGGTTGGGAAACCACAGTCCAGGCCAAATAAACAACACCAAAGAAGGAATTACAGCCTGGAAAAAAAGGAAAGAAAAAAAAAACAGCACTCATAAACGATCGCACTGTAGTCAAGTTTAAATAATAAACTTTCCATCATTCAGAATCCCTCCTGACAAATATAAACAAAATTGTACATATTGTTATGAAAAATAAACATGTAAGATGGTAAATTAATATGTGATAGATCCACCATTCACAAACACACTTCTTCTGTCTGCAGTCAAATCAAGAAAACCATTAGCTCAAGACATTCACCAATGTCCTAAGCAAGCTAAATAAAAATAAACAAACAACCTTAATTATTCCAACAAACAATCATTACATTAACTACCTATCACTCTCTCTCTCTCTCTCTCTCTCTCTCTCTCTCTCTCTCTCTCTCTCTCTCTCTCTCTCTCTCTCTATGGATTTGTCAAAACCAAAATCAAAATTAAACAAATAATAATCCTCCTGGAAAAATGTAATGATGGGAATAACGAGAGCAAACTAGAGGGTATTCTAACATGTAAGAAAAAGAAATGAACATGGGCAGGACTTATAATGACAATGGCAGGCAATAGATGAACATTAAGAATAACAGAATGGGTCCCTAGAGATTGCAAAAGAAGCAGGGAAAGGAAGAAAAGAACGTAGATTGACTGGGTACACTGGCATAGATAGACTATAAGTAGACGCAAGCATAAGGACATGTCTGAGGCCTTTGTTCTATAATAGACTAGTAAGAGCTAACGATGATATATATATATTGTAACAAACTTTACCGGGGATTTTGGTTAATTTATCTTAATTGATAAAGTAATATTTTGAGTGTCACCTAAAGTCACTTTAATTTAATTTTCTTTTCATCGCCATCTAGTGGTTGATGTATTAGGCTAAGATTGGTACGTCACCCATGGAATGTTTTGTTTTGTTTTCCATGTTGACTGTTTGGGAGTGTTGGGCGAAGTGACGAGGGACCTTTTATTGGAGGTAAATGGGAGTGAGGAAATAGCTGCCATCTTCAAACTTGAAGATCTCACCGTGAGTTGGCTCTTCAACCGCTGGAGATTATAGTGGGAGTGATCCAGTGTCTTCAGTGAAGGAGGCGGTGGAGGATTTGATCGCCGCCTTTGGAGGAGCAACTCAGCAGCAGTTAAATGCTATCACTTTCTCCTGTGCATGGTGAGGGTTTGCTGTAATTGTGCGTGTTACCAGCGGGGAGAAGGACTCTCCACGGACCAGAATCCATCACTACTGTACCCGTTAAAGCTGAGACCTATCTTCCTTTTGGTAAGGGTAGTTATTTTTGGTTTGCCTCCATTTCATCTCTGAAGGAGTAGAGGACGGCGCCTTTAGTGATTTTTCACCGCTGTTTGTGTTGCGCTACGCGGTTAGCGTAAACAAGGTCTCGTCCATGATTGGTCTTCTGACTTTATTCGTCTCTGCGAAAGCCTACATCAGGAGTTTTTTATTTCCGTGTTAATGTAGGTTAACTATTAATGTAATTTATGTGTATTGTGGGGATGGGAAGTTTTGCCTAGATTTGTATAAAGAGGGGTAGAGTTAAGGTTCCGAGACTTTCTTGCTCTTTTCTATCAGTCAATGTAATTGTGTAATTTGTCGGGTGAATGGTAGGTTGCGAGGTTATTCTTTCCTTTTACTGTTGTCTTGCCTTTCCGTGTCGTTGTTGATGAATGGGTCCTATATGTGTTTGTTGTACTGTGCTTGTGGTTTGATATCTTCCCATTTAAAGTGATTTTCTGTGTTATTTTGTTTGTAAATAAATATTCAATATGACTCTTGCAGTGTTTTATGATTACCCACTCCTTTAATATCACTGTTACATATTATTGCTAGCTCTGGCTGTGAAGAAAACTTAAAGAACTTGGCCCTCACTGGGTCCGTGCGTAACATTTGGCGACCTTGCCAGGATCCTGTAAAACTAGTATTTTCAGGATCCCCAGAGCGTATGTAATTGTATGTAAACAAATAGTGAAGGAGGTGGTAATTATCAGTTTTGCTAGGTATATTTCTTCGACAAAATGACTGATACAGAGGAAGTGGCTGGGTTTAATGTTTCGGAGTTTTTCCATAGTCCTGATTGGGAGGAGAAGATAGGTGATCTTAGTAAGAGCCATTTAATGATAATTGGTGAATATATTGGGTTGCCTATTGTCGCAGGTGTGAAGAAAGGGAGTTTGTTGATTCAGGTAATGAAGGCTATGCAAGGTAGAATAGCAGGTCCTAGTTTAGCTGAACCAGAGTCAATTAAGGATAAGATAGCTTTGCAAAAGATTGAGATGGAAAAGTTGAAGTTACAGTTAGAAATGGGTAAGACTGAAGTAGCTAATAGGGAAAGAGAGAGGCTTCATGAGAGGGAACGGGAAAAGCTTAGGTTAGATCAGGAAAAAGAATTGGAAAAGCTTAGAATAGCGCAGGAACAGGTGAGAGTAGAACAGGAAAAGCTTAGAGTAGAACAGGAAAGGGCTAGATTAGAGTACGAGAGAGAACAGGAGAAGGTTAGGTTAGATCAGGAAAGAGAATTGGAAATTAGGAGAATGGAACATGAATTACAGGTACTTCGGCTGAAGCGACCAGAAGCGGAAGATAGGTTTAATATTGGCAGCGCAATTAAGCTGGTACCAATATTTAATGAATCCGATGTCGCAGAATTTTTCTCTGCATTCGAAAAATTAGCGAGAAAACTGAGTTGGCCGGAATCAATGTGGACTACCTTAGTTCAATGCAGATTGATCGGTAAGGCACAGAAGGTTTATGCAGCGCTAAGTGAAGAGACGAGTGCAGAGTACGAACAGGTCAAAGAGATAATATTGAAGGCTTATGAACTGGTACCGGAGGCGTACCGTCAACGCTTTCGTAACTTGCGTAAACTGTATAACTGCACATTTGTTGAATTTGCTAGAGAGAAAGTAAGTGCGTTTTTAGATTGGTTAAAAGCGAAGGGTATTAATGATTTTGAAAGTTTAAAGGAACTAATATTAATTGAGGAATTTAAAAATCACATTGGGATGGAACTTAAAGTACATTTAGAAGACTTGAAATTGGAAACTATAGAAGCAGTAGCGGTTGCTGCGGACGAATATACTTTATCGCATAAGTCAGTAAATCGTTTTTCATCGAGACTCGATATATGGGATAAAGGTAAGAAGGGCGAGAAAGCAGCGGTAACGTCTGGTAAGTCGGATGGAGGGAGTTCTCCAAAGAAGGCAAAGTCATCACCAAGTAGGGGTGGAAGTGAAATCATTTTTTTTTTCTGCAGGAAAAAGGGCCATGTTAAGGCTGATTGTACTGCCTGGAAAGGGTAGGGTAAGTCAAAGCCGGTAGGCTTGATTGGTAAGGTTGCTGGGAGCAGGTCCGAGGTAAGTAGTTGCTTCAGTAAGTACGTCGCAGAAGGCGAGGTTTTCGCTAAAGACCGGTCAGGGTCTGGAAGGCGGGTGAGAATACTACGGGACACTGGCGCGGCCCAGTCGGTAATCTTACGGTCCTCATTGCCCTGGGACTTCAGAGAGGAGGAGCCAGAGTATGTAGTATTAGGTGGATTTCCTAATACAGTAGTAGCGTGTCCTCTGGGTGAGTTTTGGGTAGACTCAAGGTGGATTAATGGACCTATAAAGTTGGCAATGGTGGATGTATTACCCATAAGCAATGTTGATATTGTGTTGGCTAACGATATAGAGGCAGGTACGGTATGTGATTGCCCGGTTGTGCAATGCAGGTATGCTGACCCCGTTAGTGAAGTTGAACCGGTAATGGTTGTGACTCGCTCGGCAGCGCATTCATCTGGGATAGAGGATGAAGGGTTAGGCTTGGATAGTCTAGAGGAGCTGTCAGAGGGAGGGGTTTCTGGGTTAAGTGCTTCTGCTAGTCCTAGCCTGGTCTCTGAGTGGGATAGCTCAGTAGGGTGGGATAGGGAATCACTTGGGTTAGCTCAGAAGGAGGAGTTTGGAGAGTTAGGAGTGGAGGTAGACTCTGATTTGAGCAGACCTCGGTATCTGTGGGAAGACGGCATCCTACTGAGGGTGAGTAGGTCAAATGTGGTTCCGTCTGATGATTGGGAGGTAAGGAAACAGGTGGTAGTGCCCCATGAATATAGGGACAAGATTTTATGGTTGGGACACGAGGATGTGTTCGCAGGTCATTTTGGAATTGGAAAGACTTTTAGGAAAATTGCTGAACACTTTTATTGGCCAAAGATGAGATCTGAGGTAAAAAGGTTTGTTAATTCTTGCAAAACTTGTCAACTGGTTGGTAAACCCAATCAGAAAATCCCTAAGGCACCTTTAAAACCAATTCCAGCAGTAGGGGAACCTTTTCAGGAAATTTTGATTGACATTGTAGGCCCATTGCCTAAAACCAGCAGTGGTAATCAATACATACTAACTATAATGGATCGAATGTCTAGGTACCCGGAAGCAGTGCCCTTGAGGAGTTTTAAGAGTAAGCAGGTCATCAATGCATTAACAAACTTCTTTTCCAGGTTTGGTTTGCCCAAGACGATTCAATCTGATTGCGGGACTAATTTTACAAGCAAAGATTTTTGTAAAAGTTTACAGGAGTTGAAGGTTCAACATATCAGGTCATCGCCTTACCATCCAGAAAGCCAGGGACAGATTGAGCGATTCCATCAGACGCTGAAATCCATGTTAAAAAAATATTGTGGGGATAATCCGGGAGGATGGGATAAAGTTCTCCCGTATTTACTTTTTGCTTTTAGGTCTGTACCAAGTGATGTAATGGATTTCACCCCCTTTGAATTAGTTTTTGGTCACAAGGTAAGGGGTCCTTTGGATGTGATAAGAGAGAGTTGGGAGGGGAGTCACCCTAACATAAGCTTGATAGAGTTCTTGAGAGAGTCCAGGAGTAAGTTAACTAGGGCATGGGAATTTGCTAAGAATAATCTAGTAATTGGTCAGGGGAAGATGAAGGAAAAGTACGACATAAAGACCAGAGTTAGGGAATTTCAGGTTGGGGATAAGGTACTTGCTCTGCTGCCAATTCCAGGAAATCCCTTAACGGCAAAGTTTTCAGGTCCATGGAGGGTTGCAAAGGTAGTTAGTAATCTTAACTACCTGATAGAAACACCAGACAGGCGACGTAAGTATCAACTATGCCATGCAAATATGTTGAAACCTTTTGTTGAGCGTGAGAGTAAGGAACCCATCTTATTACTCAATAGGGTTGAGCCTAGTGTTGTAGGTCTCAGCATTGATATGCCATGGCCCAGAAATAATCAGGAAATGTTAAGTAATTTGTCTGGGAATTTGCTACACCTAGAAAGGGATCAGAGGGAATCTGTGGTAAATTTATGTGAATCTTTTCCAGAATTATTTCAGGATTCTCCAGGGCTTACCAATGTATTGAGTCACGATGTGGAAGTGGGAAATGCTAAACCCATCAAGCAAGCCCCCTATAGGACCAATCCAGTAAAAAGAAAGATTATTGATAAGGAAGTAGAGTATATGTTGGAGCACAATTTAATTGAAGACAGTAATAGTCCATGGTCTTCTCCTGTAGTCTTGGTGAAGAAGGAGGGAGGCGAGTACCGGATGTGCTTTGATTACAGGAGAATTAATGCAGTCACTGAGGCTGACAGCTTTCCTCTTCCTCGAGTAGAGGACTGTATTAATGAAATAGGGAATGCTTAGTTTATTAGTAAATTTGATTTGTTAAAAGGATACTGGCAAGTTCCATTGACTAAGCGGGCTAGGGAGGTATCCGCATTTGTGACTCATGAAGGGTTGTATGCCTGTAATGTTATGCCTTTTGGCATGAAAAACGCCTCTGCTACGTTCCAGCGTTTAATGAATAAGATTGTGGGTAGACTAGAAGGAGTAGTTGTCTATATTGATAATATCATCGTGTATAGCCATGATTGGGCTACACACTTAAAGAGGATGGAAAACTGTTTGTTAAGCTCAAGCAAGCAGGGTTGGTGATTAATTTGGCAAAGTGTGACATAGCAAAGGCGAAGGTAGTCTACTTGGGACATGAAGTAGGTCAGGGTAAAGTACTACCAAAGTCTGCAAATGTAGAGGCAATTGTAAATTTTCAGGTGCCGGATAACAAGAAAGCCATTCGCAGGTTTCTGGGAATGATAGGCTACTATAGAAAATTTATAATTAATTTCTCCCAAATAGCTAATCCTTTAACTAATTTATTGCAGAAAGGAGTGGAATTCCAGTGGTCAAGCGCATGTCAAGAGTCGTTTGATAAGTTAAAATCCACCTTATTAACTAATCCAATTTTGAAAGCCCCTAATTTTCAAGTACCATTCAAGTTGGCAATAGATGCCAGTGATGTGGGTGTTGGAGCTGTCTTGTCGCAGGTGGAGGACCAGGTAAAACGTCCAGTGGCTTTCTTCTCAAAGAAATTAACTAAACCACAACAGAGTTATTCCACCATAGAGAAGGAAACCTTGAGCCTGATTCTCGCTCTTGAACATTTTGAGGTTTATCTTTCCAGCTGCAGGACACCGATTGAAGTCTGGACAGATCATAATCCTTTAACTTTTTTGAAAAAGTTTAAGAGTCGCAATCAGAGATTGTGTAGGTGGAGCTTATTGTTGCAGGAATGGAGTCTGGATATTAAGCACATCTCTGGGAAAGAGAATGTTGTTTCAGATGCCTTATCCCGCTGATTTCTTGTGATAATGAAATTTTTCACATTTCAGGAGATTGTTTTTTTTTTTTTTTTTTTTGTTATTGTTAGGATGACACTAGTTAAATTATTAAAATTATTGGTGTTCAGATTATATTTTGAAGGGTAAAGTAACTAGCTAGTTTTGATAAACTAAATAGGGGTTGCTTTGACTTGAGACTTTATCTATCAATTTTTATTCCATAAAAAATTTTATTTAAGAGGGGAAATGTAACAAACTTTACCGGGGATTTTGGTTAATTTATCTTAATTGATAAAGTAATATTTTGAGTGTCACCTAAAGTCACTTTAATTTAATTTTCTTTTCATCGCCATCTAGTGGTTGATGTATTAGGCTAAGATTGGTACGTCACCCATGGAATGTTTTGTTTTGTTTTCCATGTTGACTGTTTGGGAGTGTTGGGCGAAGTGACGAGGGACCTTTTATTGGAGGTAAATGGGAGTGAGGAAATAGCTGCCATCTTCAAACTTGAAGATCTCACCGTGAGTTGGCTCTT
>NC_090751.1:78818740-78848721 GCF_036898095.1 Palaemon carinicauda
CCTTGATATTGTCACGTGACTCGTAGAAGGTAGCTGAAATTGAGATCTCAGGGGGAGTAGACTGGTATAGGATGGTTGGAGGGGGGGTGAGACTCTAGGAAGGGTCCCAAAACTCGTGGCATTTCGACTCATGCTTGCTGGCGGGGTCTTTTGTTATTTGAAAAAAGATGGCGTAATGACCGCCATTACTAACAGTATATATGCATAAATGTATTCATATACATATATGCACACACACACACACACACACACACGTATATATATATATATATATATATATATATATATATATATATATATATATATATATATGTATATATATATGCATATATTATACATATATATATATGCATATATTATACATATATATATATATATATATATATATATATATATATATATATATATATATATATATATATATATATTATATATATATATATATATATATATATATACATATATATATATATATATATATATATATACATATATATATATATGTATATATATATATATATATATATATATATATATATATATATATATATATATATATATAGAATTGCTTCGCATTGTGCGTGCAGGCAACGCATCTTGTCGACAAAATCCTAGTTATGAATGGTTTCAAGTTATTGAAACCATAATGCTCCTGTACTGTAGGTTCTAGGGCTTTCAAATGTGTATATTAAGGTCCCCTTAAACAAATGAAGTGTTGATATCAAGAAATTGAAGTCGTCATGAAAAGTGGTTTAACAGTTGACTCTAAATATTTAAAAATGTAGAGGTCAAACAAATATTTTAGGTCAAGCTGAGTATATTTGTGTGATATATAGATTAGGATAACCTAGGAATTGTCAGGTAAGGGCAGGAAATTTTATTTACTTTTTCCTGGTTAATAATCGGTATTATTGTAGTGTATTACAGGGTAATGTAACCTAGGAAAAAAAATACTTTTTCTTATGAAAAAGAAAATTACGCTCTCTTCAAAAATGACAATCGTTCCCATCGCAAATGAATAGTTTCAGAAATATATATATATATATATATATATATATATATATATATATATATATATATATATATATATATATATATATATATATATATATATATGTATATATATATATAAATATATATATATATATATATATATATATATATATATATATATATATATATATATATATATATGTATATATATATATATATATATATATATATATATATATATATATATATATATATATATATATATATATATATATATATATATATATATATATATATAAGCTACGATAATGGGGGACCCCCAGTGGGAACTCGGGATTTTGGGTGAGGAAAAAATATTGGGGAAACGATATATATACGTAAAACAAGTCTTTCCTTCTCTATACATTAACTTCTTGGATGTATAATAAATGGAGGAAAATACAAAACAGTATAGCTGGATAAACTTTGGAGGTGCCGTTGCAAAACCTATGTCTTATGAAAAAATACAGTAACCAGTGCTGCCAACGTGTAATGTAAATCAAATGTTATCGTATCATGCTAACATTAGCAGTGTATTTCATTTAATTTTTCTCATTCTACCTGCCCTTTTTAGACACTCTTGTGTGTGCGCTTGTACATAGCAGGTTTCGACCTTTTTCGCAAAAACCCCGCATCCCTGCGCAGAGACTTCTCCCCCACCTTTAGGATTTCTTCTTCTCTAATCGTGAAATGTAAGCATTCGTCTCTCTACCAGCTCTGTTCAAGTCTATTACTTGATTAGTTATGTAATACACAAGTATACATATTACGTTTGACTCCAGTATTACTCGTTTTATTATCCAATACCTTATGAAATCACCTCCTTTTATATACCCATCAAATATTATTTATCATACATTCCATTGAACTTCATATATTACTTGTATACATTTTGTTAATACCTTGTCACTCCCAGATTGCACATAAATACTTGCTCTGGACAAGTTTCCCATTCTGTACATTCATTTTCACTCTCTAGACTCCGCTGCTTTTCCGTTAACCAATCACGAACCCATACGTATGTAAAGTTTGCACAGGGTGGTTAATATTTCCCTATCCCAAACCTCCAACAAGCTCTTTTCCGTTGAAACCTTTTGCCCTACTCAGGTCTTTGTTAGTTCAAGTGTCGTCATTTGCATATTTTACAATCTTAGTATTAGAAAATTGGATCGGCTTCAGTAATCCATACTTGAAAGTATTTTGGGGTATTCCAATGTTGATAATTTTATTAAATCACATAATATAATATACCAACGTTTACAGTGTTCCAAGTGCAGTACTAATCTAAGGCAAAACAGTTAAGACACCACAGACTCAGTGAAAACACCCTCGTGACCCCTAAGTTACGTCGTCACGGTCATAAAAGTAAGTCATTTATTGGACTCAACCCATGACGTCCTGATGGAAGGTTCCTTCAGTAGCTTCCCAAGTGTATATATGACTACAGTGATATACCCAGAGAATCAAACCAAAGGTTTCACAGAATTCTAAGTTCTGGAGCGAGTACCCTTAAGATTACTCTCAAGGGTATCGTATATAATCAAGGGACGTATTCTTGACACGCCACATGGCAATCTGCACCCCGAATAGTATTTACGCTTCAAGGGGGATACGTGGCAGAAGTAGAAGGGTAGCCGCAATAGAGGTTACCCTGGTTCCCCTACTACAATCGTATCACAACCGCGCCAACTTCATCTGCCGGTCATTCCTTTAATTGTAGCGACTCGCTATGGTAGTGTTCCCTGTTGGTCTGACATTTTCAATCGATTTCAAGGAAATCTTTATGCTCTCTACGGCTTCTTTCTCCATCCAGAAAGATGAGTATTTATTCTTTACAATATGTATTTTAGTTCCAGCCTCACAATGAAATTAGTGTATTTATTGTGTTTGGATCCACGCCGGTCACCGGTGTCGCCATAGGCGCAGTCGTTCATTGGGCATGTGTAATTTAGTTAGCAGAATGACATTTCCGGTTTTAATACCATTAATTGTTATTATGAAAGCTATTTAGGCATTTTATATTGTAAAGATATTTATATGCATAATTTTCCCTTTTCCTGTGTCGATCGTACATGTCAGAGTTTTGGTGATTTTGGGTAACCGAGATCTCGCCTTGTCTAGGTATCCCAACCTAGACAACATATACTTTCGACATTTCCCCGGTTACCCTTGTGTATCGGTTATCATTCTTTGGAGATTGATATCTCCTGGAATTATACTAGCCGTTACTAGTCTCGAATAGAGATTTATGGGTAATCACTCTTCCCTCTGAGAGTAGCCTTAGGCTACAACTCTCTGCGTCGGCTTTGAATTTCGAATTCAGGCATGACTAGCCTAGAGTTTTTCTGTCTCATCCCTTAACAGCAAACGGCAAGTTTTGGGATTTGATCAGAACCTCATAGTATTTAGTCTTTTGTCGGCAGTCGGTCGGCGGGGTGATTACATTCCCCTGCCGGCTGAACTGCCGGCATAGGAGGCTAGCCCTCCCTAGATTACACCTGAAGTGGTTGCATGATGCCGCCACCTTCTCCCTGTGGTCTAGTAGACTAGTCCTATGCTCGCAGACCCTAGGCTGTAGAGTAGTATACTCTTGTGGCCTAGGATGACACCGGCATTGGAACTCTGTTTCTTCCTTGTTGAGAGGAACGGTATGGACTGCCGTCCCCTTAACTGTATTAACACCTCCTAAGCTGGAGAATAGAAGATTCTCCTGCCGCTTGGGGTTGGGCCGGTACTGAAAGAGAGTTTCTTCACGGTGTGTAGGTCCGGCAACATTGCCGGCCCATCCCATACCTCATATAGGACCCTCCCCCCCCCCTTATGTTCTTTTACGATGGCCGAGCCATTGTCTTTCCTGAGCCGGCGTCCTGCAACCTTACCATTGCCGGTGGGTTGCCAGAGCCGGCCAGACCCCCTCTCCTCAGCTGACGGCTGTCAGCGACTGACGGGTTCCGGAGGCCATGCCGGCTGTGGGTGGGAGGTCCCTTTTGTCACCAAGGTTCTCCAGTTCTCCCTTGAACTGCTGGCCACAACTTCTGTTGTCGGCGTGTTGCTCTGGCCGGCACAGATAGGTACTGACTCAGTTGGTAGCATGCCGACTGTACTAGTGCTGCCAGAGGCTGGCCTACAGTAGTAAGCCAGCAATAGTACTGTGACTAGATGAAAGCCTGAATGTTACATTCTCCCCTTCCATTTGAACCTTCTTTTCAGAAAAAGGCAGTAAAATTAGACTTTTACATCCTTTATTAGTGTATACATACACAGTAATAGATAGCCTTCACTCCTTGCTTTCTCTCTCTCTCTCTCTCTTAACTAGCATGCTAGATGCTCCGGAAATACCTAGCTAATCCGGCAACTTGCTGGCTGAACTACAGTATATGTCTATACAGGTAGTCAGTATATTTGCAGTATAGTATATACGGGAGATGGAAAACTAACGTATATATTATACTAGTAGAAAGGTAGTAAAATTAGACTTTCACATCCTTTATTACTGTATACATACACAGTAATAGATAGCCTTCACTCCATGCTTTCTCTCTCTCTCTTATCTAGCATGCTAGATGCTCCGGCAAGAGCTAGCTAATCCGGCAACATGCCGGCTGAACTACAATATATGATTATACAGGTAGTCAGTATATTTGCAGTATTGTATATACGGCAGATGGAAAACTAACGTATTTATTATACTAGTAGTTATTTCCAATATATCTTGGGTATCCCTGCCCAGGTATTTGCTGAACCCAATTCTATATTGATAGAATAATATTTCGTCAATATTCTGATTTGAAATCAGTTTCCATTTACCCTACAATATTAAATTTCGTAAAGGGCTGATGGTGTGACACCTCTAACCCTTAAAGGGGAGAGCCCTTATCCCTGTGTTTCCCTGATCAGGAAACTCCCTGATTTAATATTGTAAGGGAGGTCACACCAAATAGATTGGTTGGGATATACAAATATATGTCTTTTTTCTTTTCTAATCAACATATCTTGGGTACCCTTGTGCGAACTTCTGCTGGTACCGCTCCTATATCGAAAGAATGGCATTCCCTCGATACTCTGATTGTGAAATCAGTCCTCCTTACCTTACAGTGTTAAGTATAAGGTGTTCGACCCCCCTTTTTACCGGGAATTCCCCAGTTGGAGGAATTTCCTTATCTTAATACTGAGGGGAGGTAATAGCATTGGCTCGCAGGGGATACACGGGTATGTGTCTCCCGCTATCTCTTTATAGCTTTCTGTCCTAAGTTATTTTTGTCAAAAGATGATTTTTGCAAATTGTTTATCAGTGTGATAATCAATTGAATACTCATTTCTGTTTTCCTTTCCTTACAGGTGGGACACCAGATGATGCATCGGAGTCTTTTGCAGTTATAAGAGTGAGTATTTTCACGGACATAATACATGCAGGTTCATGCCCCCAGCAATATCATTTCCAAATTCCCAACCCCGTCTGAGACCCTCTGACCTGTAAGTGGGCCAGACCTTAATGTCGAAGGTCTCGAAAAAAACCCAAGTTAATAGAATCTGGTATAGAGCTCTTAACATTTACACATTTAGGTGTGAGATTTCTAAAATCGCTCCGAAACCATATCTACCTTTTTTACAGCTTCCTAAAGGACATCCTATCCCCTATCCCTCCTTTCTCCACTCCAGTTCGAGGAGAGGAGGTGAGGATGGGGGTACCCCCCCCCCTCTCGCTGCCAGTGCATACACGATGGAGGTCTCAAGCTGTCGAACTACGGTTGGTTTGGTTTCAGAAGTTATCACAAAAATGCGGTTCAGTTACGAACTCGCAAAAGTTCGGAACCTCTACGGGAATTGGACCGAAGATTTCACTTGTTCATTACAGTAACTGGCTATTTAGTGTTTCTTTTAAAGGTATTTTGGTCTTCAAGCCCCCCCAAACCCCCTACCCTTACCTCACAAGGATGGTAAGCTTGCAGATACTAACGGCACTAATGAATCTGAGCAAGACTCGTACCCCCGACTGGCAAACACCAGGCAGAGACATTACAATCAGGCCACACCTTGTAGTGATAACAACGACGGCAGTCACTTATTCACTGTCACATCTGACTCCGCCGCCGAGAGCCGGAAGTGTGTGCCCCTGGTCACCACCCAGTCAATAGCTGACTTGGTATGCCTTAAATCGGCAGCCCGCCGATAACCGGCGGACTGCCGATACCCCAAAGGGTCGCCAATGGTTCAGAGGGCTGCTGACTATGCGTATAGTTTTCACCACTACCCAGTCACATTGAATACTGGCTAGGATGGTGTGACTTCTGTCAGCGACCCACTGACAGCCAACAAGTCACTGACATGCCGGAGAACTGCTAGCCATATCGGTACTGAAGTACTGTGCCAGTTAACTTACCCCCAAGCCTTGACGGTAATATGCCAGTTATATAGGTGTATACAATACCCCATATCACAGACAGAAATCTTTGGTACATAACCATACAATAGAATGATTTTCCAGTACGCTGTGCTTCTGAGCACAATCTCTTGCTGAGACCTACCTGATTTGGGGGATACACTCCCCCCCCCATCTTTTTTCCTTACGCTGACTCTTCATCAGCCTCTTTGATTCTCATTATTAATTCCCTGGATGTAGGCGCTGCTTACGCTACTCTATCCTTATGGGCTAGAATCTTCCATCGGGCTCCTTTTAAAAGGGGATGCTCTAGAATCAATAATTAGGAGGGCCGCAGCAGTTGGCTGGAAGGATTCACACGTATGTGTCTCTCCTATTCTTTTCCAGCGTACTTATCCTAAGCTTTATACTATAGAAAGGAATCTTCTATTACAGTGAAACACTGAGAAGCTGATACAGACAAACGGTCAGGTATGACCTAAAAGGAGGACGGGAAGCTTTCTTTGTTCTCCTTGGGATGTTAAACAGCATCCCACAGTTACAGATATGTACACCTTCTAATCATGCGAAGCAAACAGACGCTTCTGGTAGGAAGGAAGTTCCTCCTGGATCGCTGGACCTTCGATCCTTGGGTCCAAGGCCTAACCAAGATGAGACTAGAACGGAAATGGACATACCTCCACCATCCTTTCCTCAACTCTTCCTACATTCCAAATCCCATGGAAGGGTATACCTTAGAGCTCCAGAGCATACTATCAGTAAGGAAAGTAGAGTCCATCGATTACCAAGGAAGGCTGTTTAGTGTTCATGTGAAGGACTCAAGAAAACTCTGAGTCATTCTGGACTTGGCGCCACTCAACAAGTTCCAATAAAACAGCAAGTTCAGAATTTTAATCCTTCTGAGCACAAGGACCTTATTCAGTAAGGGGTGTTGACAGTCTGGCCAGACCTGAAAGATGTCTATCGGCAACTTCCAGTCAGTCACCCCCTCTACTCCTACCTAGGATCCAAGTTACAGAAGATAACATATATCCTAGACAAGATTCTCGTCGGACTAGATTCACTCCTAGGATCTTCACGGAATTAGCAGACACAGTCAAGCGAAACCAAGCCTTGAAAGAGTTCAGGCAACAATGGCCCTGGACGACAGGCTGGGGTGGGCAGCACCCGAAACGACTGTCTATGAGCATCCATGGAGATGATCCGGCCCCGGAACATCAGGGATGCAAAATAACTTCAAGAAGTCTCGATTCTCTCCAACTCAGGGGCTTCAATGTTTTTATAAAATCATTGAAACCTGCGGTCACCCTAACGCTCCTTTCCCTTGGGGATGTAAAAGGAGATTGTAAGGTCTGTCAAGAGACTATTGTAATCAGCCAGGATTCCATGACGCTAACAGGGAGGAGTTTTGAACTCTCTTCAGTTCACGATAATGACAGACCCAGTGCTATGTGCACAGCTGTAAGATGCGTTAAGAGGCTGGAGAAGATACGCATCAAACGCTCGAAGAGATCTAATAGGACCAATGATGGTCATTCCCTCTTCGCTTACCCTACAATGACCAAAGGCCACGGGCCCGTAGTCCATTTTAGCCCTGTAATGGCTGGAGAAACTCTCTCCACATAGATCAGACCTCCTCAGGCTGATCTGGGGCATCGAAGCGATAATGAGGCGTCGAAACTGTCGAGGATAAGGGACATCTCATTTCATTAGGGAATGTTAGCTATCCCTTCCTTAAGGGAATGGCGCCTATCAGCAGCTCGTTTATAAATGATCCGCAAGGTGACAGCAGATGCTCTTCTCGGGTTCAACCCAATAGAGTTAGAATGGTACACGGACGCAGACCCATTCCCTCCCAGATGGGAACAAGTCCCCGAGCTGCAGATCGTTCTCTTCATCACGAGCGTCATACGAGGATCCTCTAGTGGAGGTAACAGACATCATGTCTCTAGAATAGAAGTGAAGGACTTATAAATTCCTGTTCACCCCATCAAATTTCCTCTGTAAGGACCCCTACATGTTGAGACCCTTCCAGGGAAGAGGGTCTCTGTTGGCTCCCAGGTAGTCCAAGAACACCCCGTTCCCTGTAATGAAAGAACTGAGGCTGAGGCTGGTCCTAGTTATGCAACTAGGATTATCCAGGAGGTTCATTAGTTTTCTGCCTTCGATTTATCACAGTACACCTGATCCCTTCATCTTATGAATTCCTTGCCCTTAATGGTTAGGAAAAAGACTGGGATCTCAAAAGGCAAAATAGAATTCCTTGAAGAATAAAATTCTAGCCAACTAGAAGACAATACGAGTCTTCTTGGGAAAAGTAAGCTGCTATGTAAAGCATTAGGGACCAAAAGCAATCTCATGATCTTCTGCCTGTCCTTCTCTGTCCACCCCTATATTCAAGGTATGGCGGCCAACAACACGATGGCCTTTGAGAAAGGAGGCAGTGTATACTTGGATACTATGAGAAGCCTAGTTCTTCGGCCTTGTCCCCATATAAACCCTTAAGAAAACACCAAGGGTAGGGCCGACTTTGCGAGAGAGGTCACTTGATTGGATCTTTGGATCCATGGACCAATATCCATCTGCAAGTTAACCCCGACTAGACCTCCTCTATATGCCGTTTAAATGGATCTGACGAATGAAATCTTTAATAAGATTCCGAAAACATGTGCAGGCTTAGGCCTGCAGCACCACCAAAGCCCATCTCATGGTCTTTGTACAAGGTCATACATTATGCCTCACCTGTGAACAATGAGGATTGTTCCCTCAAGGATCTAACCTAAAAGATTATTTTTCGGTTCTCTATAGCCTCTGTGGCTAGAGTTAGTGAAATAGTGGCCCTATCTGGGATGAGGGCCACATTAAGTGGGAGAACTGCATCTCTTTCCTGATCCAACTTTTCTCACTAAGGACGACCTACCCACTAAGAGGTGGTGTTCCTGGAGAATCTGCCCTCTGAAGGAAGATGTCTCTCTAGGACTGCTAGAGTGTCTAAGGTATATCTTCATAGAACTTCAGACTTCAGGAGAAACAGCTCTTTACAGGAGAAAACTTTGGATCAAACTATCCCTATAACTGAGGGCGAAGCTCACCTACCTTATTCGCGGAGCGGATCCTGACAGCACTCCTGCAGATTAAGATCCGAGGAAAGTTGCTTCATCACAGAACCTTTCAGTGTGTGGACTTCAGCCTCTTCACTCATTTACTGATCGGAGGTTGTCCGGTGTGTCTTACAGACACTATGCTAAGAAAGTCTATGGATTGAAGCATTATGTGGCGGCGGCAGGTGCTATTTTGGACCCTGTCGTATAGCTCTGTGATGAACAGTAAATTGATTGGGACTATCAATTAAAAGGAGAAGGGGTCAGCAATTTTCGTGTGACCTCCCTTTGAATAAGTGTTGCCAAGGTAACACCAAATCTGTTCAGAATCTCAGGTGTGAAATTATACGGATACCACTAGTGCCGTGTGTACATAGTACACAATGTTGTTAGACTATTTCATTTACAGAAATCATAAAGAAAAGTCTTGTTAAAAGAGCTTTTCTTCAGTCTGAGAGTGGCACTCATCAATTTTCCCCTTTCAAAAAGGGAACATTAATTTCTGTGTATGTCTCTTGTATAATTTCCTTATCATGTTACATTCATTTAGCATGTAGTCATTTATTAGGAATAAATGTCTTTTAAAATGCAGTTGCGTCCTAATTCGCCCAACAATTGCATGTTTAAGATGCCAGAGTTCCTTTACTTTCTCATGTGAGTATTTCTCATATCATTGTATGCTTACAAACAAACAGAAGAGGACACTGATATTGGTTCCGCAATATATACAAGCCTTCAGACCGTTTGTATTCTCAGTGTATACTTATGTTTGTTCATACGATATATGCTACCTTGAGGCCCCTTTTCTAACGTCTTAAAATGACTCTTCCCTGCAGGGGTAGGAAGCACTAACATTGTTATGCTTAGTGATAACGACGGATAACGGTAACGTTATTAGTCTCGATTGGCCCTTTTGGCCGTAGAAATATTGTCCCAAGGTTAAGGCACTGATGAAAATCCACAGATACATTAATTCTCTGGTATGCTTCCATCAGGTCATCATGGCTTGAGCCCAAAAAACGGATTTTGAGCGAAGCGAAAAATCTATTTTTGGGTGAGATGGCCATGACGTCCTGATGGACCCACCCTTCTTTTCTATGAAAAGATCTTCACGGTTTCCCTCCCTGAACTACTGTATCTGTAGCACCTTGCTCAACGCTATAAGGAATAACCGCCAGAGAGAGTTGGCGCGGTTGTGATACGATTGTAGTAGGGGAACCAGGGTAACCTCTATTTCGACTACCCTTCTAATTCTGCCACGTATCCCCTCGAAGCATAAAGGCTATTCGGGGTGCAGATTGCCATGTGGCGTGTCAAAAATACGTCCCTGATTATATAGGATACCCTTGAGAGCAATCTTAAGGGTACTCGCGCCAGAAGTTAGAATTCTGTGAAACCTTTGGTTTGATTCTCTGGGAATATCACTGTAGTCATATATACCCTTGGGAAGATACTAAAGGAACCTTCCATTAGGACGTCATGGCCATCTCACCCAGAAATAGATTTTTCGCTTCGCTCAAAATCCGTTAATTTCTTTAACTTTAATGTGTTAGTTTGATTATATTTTGTTAGAGTGTGAAGCTCAGCATTACCGATTGCCAATGCATAGGAGGGTGATGTTTTATTTTCCTGTGATCGTAAGTGAGGAACAAGAACCATTATATTTAATGTTGGTAATGTTAGCGTAACATTACTAATGTTAGCGTGCGCAGCTCAACATTACCGCTTGCCAGTACATACGAGCTTGGTTTTTTATGTTCATGTGAGCAAAGCGAGGTAATGGCGAAACAAGAACCATTATATGTAATGTTATCGTAACAGTACTAACGTTACCGTAACATGAGTGAAGTGATATAACAAAGGGCATTATATTGGGTTTGTGACTTGGGAACTTCTAGGTTAGGTTAGGTGGGTTTGTTAGGTTCTGTACACATTTTATACTTTTTTATATATTGTGTAAAGGGTATATGGAAAAAAATCTTTAAAATACACACGGAAAATTTTGAAAGTTTACTGAATGTTGAGGATAATAGGGAGGCAGATATAATTGCTGTTGCAGGTGTTGAGGTGCCGGTGATGGGAGATGAGAATGACAGAGAGATTACAATAGAGGTAGTGAGGAGAGCACTAGATGAAACGAGAGTAGGAAAAGCATCTGGTATAGATGGTGTGAGAGCTGAGATGTTGAAAGAAGGGGGTGTGACAGTACTTGAATGGTTGGTGAGATTGTTTAATATGTGTTTTGCGTTGTCAATGGTACCAGTAGATTGGGTTTGTGCATGTATTGTACCCCTATATAAGGGTGAGGGAGATGTGCATGAGCGTTGTAATTCAAGAGGTATTAGTTTGTTGTGTGTATTTGGAAAAGTGTTTGGTAGAGTAATGATTAATAGGATTGAGGATAAAACATAGAATGCAATCTTAGTACAGTGTGGTTTTAGAAGAGGTAGGGGTTGTATGAATCAGATTTTTACAGTTAGGCAGATATGCGAGAAATATTTAGCAAAAGGTAAGGAGGTGTATGTTGCGTTTGTGGATCTGAGAAAGCTTATGATAGAGTTGATAGGGAAGCAATGTGGAATGTGATGTGGTTATATGGAGTTATGTGGAAGGTTGTTGCAAGCTGTGAAAAGTTTCTACAAAGGTAGTAAAGCATGTGTTAGGATAGAAAATGAAGTGAGTGATTGGTTTCCGGTGAGAGTGGGGCTGAGACAGGGATGTGTGATGTCGCCGTGGTTGTTTAACTTGTATGTTGATGGAGTGGTGAGAGAGGTGAATGCATGATTGCTTGGACGAGGATTAAAACTGGTAGACGAAAATGACCATGAATGGGAGGTAAATCAGTTGTTGTTTGCGGATGATACTGTACTGGTTGCAGATACAGAAGAGAAGCTTGGCCAATTAGTGACAGAATTTGGAAGGGTGTGTGAGAGAAGGAAGTTGAGAGTTAATGTGGGTAAAAGTAAGGTTATGAGATGTACGAGAAGGGAAGGTGGTGCAAGGTTGAATGTCATGTTGAATGAAGAGTTACTTTAGGAGGTGGATCAGTTTAAGTACTTGGGGTCTGTTGTTGCAGCAAATGGTGGAGTGGAAGCAAATGTACAACAGAGAGTGAATGAAGGTTGCAAAGGTTTGGGGGAAGTTAAGGGAGTAGTAAAAAAAAATAGAGGTTTGGGCATGAATGTAAAGAGAGTTCTATATGAGAAAGTGATTGTACCAACTGTGATGTATGGATCGGAGTTGTGGGGATTGAAGGTGATGGAGACACAGAAATTGAATGTGTTTGAGATGAAGTGTCTAAGGAGTATGGGTGGTGTATCTCGACTAGATAGGGTTAGGAACGAAGTGATGAGTTTGAGAACGGGTGTAAGAAATGAGTTAGCAGCTAGAGTGGATGTGAATGTGTTGAGGTGGTTTGGCCATGTTGAGAGAATGGAAAATGGCTGTCTGCTAAAGAAGGTGATGAATGCAAGAGTTGATGGGAGAAGTACAAGAGGAAGGCCAAGGTTTGAGTGGATGGATGGAGTGAAGAAAGCTCTGGGTGATAGGAGGATAGATGTGAGAGAGGCAAGAGAGCGTGCTAGAAATAGGAATGAATGGCGAGCGATTGTGACGCAGTTCCGGTAGGCCCTGCTGCTTCCTCCGGTGCCTTAGATGACCGCGGAGGTAGCGGCAGTAGGGGATTCTGCATTATGAAGCTTCATCTGTGGTGGATAACGGGGGAGGGTGGGCTGTGACACCCTAGCAGTAACAGCTGAACTCGGTTGAGTCCCTTGTCAGGCTGGGAGGAACGTAGAGAGTAGAGGTCCCAATTTTTGTTTTGTTTCATATGTTGATGTCGGCTACCCAACAAAATTGGGGGAAGTGCCTTGGTATATGTATGTATTGCTAACGTTAGTAATTCCACCGAAACGTTGGTAACGCTGTGTACCACCGTAACGTTGGTAACGCTGTGTACTGTTGGTAACGTTACTAATGTTACTGTTCACAGTACATACGTGAGTTAAGTGACACCGAATTTGAACAAGTCATTATATTTAAGTATTTTAACAGAATATATATATTAAAAGACATTATATTTAATCATTTTAACAGAAAATATATGTTTTCCTGTAGAAAATAACCTGATTTAACCGGTTTTCACCTTCATTTCATCCGTAATAACAGCAACCAATTCGGCAACTTAAAGTTAGTCGAATTGGTTTTGATCTGTTGGTTTACGGTTGAAGTGAAGGTCAAATTCGGTTAAATCACGTTATTTACTACAGGAAAACATATATTCTGTTTGAAATCAGACCCTGTAATACAATATAACTTTACCGAAATCAGACCCTGTAATACAGTACAACGTTACCCAATAATCTTCTGGAACAGTAATATTAAAATTATCTAAGCTCCCGTTAAAACAAGACATTATGGCTATTCACGTTTATAGAAAACGATTCATGCTAATACCTGAACATACACTATACAAAAAATAGAATTTGCCATTCGTAAAACTCTAATTTTAACGTACTTTATAGTAACTGTGCCTTTTACTTAGTTCTTACCTATGCAACCAGCTGCTCTTCTTTATTAAAATAAATTCTATAATTTTGCAATTCCTAGAAATTTTTGGTTATTTACAATAGCAAATATCGCTTTAATGTGTAGAAAGTCCGGTACATATTGCATTCTTGGACGTTTCGAACGAGGCTAATGACGATAAGTGGCGGAAACCCGTTTATTTAGAGTCATAATAGTCGCCACTCTAACTGCTCAAAAATGCTCTACATTCTAGATAAGAAAAAAAAACTACTAATAACGGAAAAACTCACAAGAAGAGCACATTTTATGCGACTGTCCAATCATTGTATGCACGAAAACCTACAATAATTGTATGTGATGTTTTTATAACCACCCTTCAGTAATCTCCTTTAAAAAACCATCACTAATATCTCAAAATCACCGGAAGACAAACCATTTTAAAGTGATAGTCACAACATTCAACACAATAAACCACACATTCATTTTCAATTTTGGGGGTTTCGCTCTCAAACTTCCGTGGGGAACGCCCGAATAACCCATCTACAATTGACCACTAATTCTTTTATGAAGGCGTTGACACCCACCAATAAGTAGACCTTAAAAAGATTCTGTCATCGGAACACTTTTATAAAACTCTCTAAACTTTACTTCGAACATGAAAAAAAAATATTATTATTATTATTATTATTATTATTATTATTATTATTACTATTATTATTATTATTATTATTATTATTATTATTATTACTATTATTATTATTATTATCAAATCTCTACTCTTTGGTGTAGGTACAACTGTTCCTCCTTTACTTAAATCAGATAGCTCAGGCACTCACAGTCCATATGACAAGGCAACCATTTTGGCTGATGTGTTTGACAGTAAACAGAGTAATGGATGATTCGAACTTCCTCATTACTGTTTTCCTGAGGCTAAACTAACTAGCTTAGCTTTTTTATCTTATGAAATTAAAGCTCTATTGATGGACCTTGATGCTTATGGAGGTGTAGACCCAAAAGGTGTTTTTCATTGCTTTTTTATTTTTGTAAAAACTGCAGATTCCTTAGATCCAAAATTACCTGTTATTTTATGCAGGTTAGTAAGAAGAGTGGCTTTTAGCACTTGTTAGATAATTGGTAATGTTTTTCCATTATGTAAATGTGATTGTGGTAGCTCAAGTCTAACGGATTACCGCCCGATTTCCATAACTCCATACTATCTAAAGTTTTTGAACGTCTTCTGGCAAAACGTCTTTATTGGTTTGTTGAAGGTAATCATCTACTCCCTAGTTTGCAATTTGGTTTTCGTAAAGGCCTTGGAGCATGTGATGCCCTTTTTACAATCTCCAATGCTGTACAGAAATCCCTTGATTGTGGTTAGGAAGTTCGTATGATTGTTAAATAGCCTGACATAAGTCTTTTTATGGTTTATATATGACATATCTGTTATGATGTTTTTACTGTTTTTAGAATAATTTATAGTTAATTTTTAATCATCGTTTATCTATCTATATGTTTCTTTTCCTCACTGAGCCATTTTTCCATGTTGGGGCCCTTGGGCTTATAGCATATGGCTTTTCCGGCTGGGATTGTGGCTTGGCTAGTAATGATAATAATAATAATTATAATAAAAATAATAATGATAATAATAATAATAATAATAATAATAATAATAATAATAATGTTGATATTGTTATTGGTATTGTTACTTGCTAAGGTACAGGAGCTCAAACAAGGAAAATAGCCCAGTGAGGAAAGGAAACAAGGAAAGATAAAATATTTAAGGAAGAGTAACATCATCAAAATAAAACTCTCCTATATAAATTATAAAAGATTTTAACAAAAAATGAGGAATAAAAATTAAATAGAATAGTATGCCTAAGTGTACCCTCCGGCAAGAGAACTCTAACCCAAGACAGTACAAGACCATGGTACAGAAGCTATGGCCTTACCCAAGACTAGAGAACAATGGTTTGATTTTGTAGTGTCTTTCTCCTGGAAGAGCTGCTTACCATGGCTAGAGAGTTTCTTCTAGCCTTACGAAGAGGAAAGTAGCCACTGCAAGGGTTTGAAGTTTGGTAGACGCTCCCATAATCGAACGCAAATCAATCTAAAAAATAAAAGATCGGAGAGACTGCAAAATCTAGGTGATGGAAAACGGGTATAGACTTGCATGGATTCTGTAATGGTATAAAGTATCAATGAAAGATGACCATGTAGGGTTTATAATTTGTAATGGTTTTCCATATGATTTCAAGAAAATAACCTAACCCTCCCCAAACTCAAATAAATGTAACATAGAGATAACGGAGAACATTTCCGTAGGGAATAAGATTACCGTAAGCAACAACAAAAAAACAGCATATATAGCAAATTTATGGTCAGGGTTGACAATTGAGGGATTGGTGGAGGCTTGCATGGTCCCTTTAATTGAATAGAGAGAATTGTTAAAAGTGATCAAGCAATGATGAATGATTTATTATGGCTTTACATAATATTCCATGACGATATTCTAACCTCACATAAATACAATATAAACAAAAGTGAAACTGTTATTTTACCTTAATTGTCTAAAGAATTGGCAGATTCTTCTTCGGAGTCAAAAGCAGGAGGTCGGGGATGATTTCCTTGTGGTCTATATAGTTTTCCCTCCCCCCCCCCCGAAAAAAAAAATGTTAAAGGAGATTGAGAGGATATGTATCGAGAAGAGAAAAATTACTTCTAAATCTTGAAAAAAATATTCATCTCTCATATCAAGCCTCCTTGACCATTCCTTAACGGTCTTCTACTGTCGTTCGATACACAGTGTATGAATTCTTTGGTCTTTTGGATCTATAAAATGATGGAACTCCCGCCTAGCAAAGACAATTTTATAGGTTACAATATTCATATCAGAACCTCCGATAGCCTCTTGGTTGTATAGCTTATTTACTGTAACCGCTGAAAAAAAGATATACCACTTAACCCTTGTCTTTGATGACCACTTTAGGGTACTGTTTATCTTGCTGTGACTAGAACTTTATATAGAAATTATTTATAAATAGAGCAGTTAAACAAGATGGTAAGTTCCCTTAAATAAGCTAGCACTATAATTACCGATTCCTTTTCTTGTTTTTTCTTTTGTGTAGGTAGCCTACAAAGCGACCACAATAAAAGACTTTTTCTCCTTGTCATAATGTAAAAAGATAACATCAACCCCTTTACATACTTTCCCTTTAGTAAAATAAATGAATTAAAGAAATTTCACTCCCAAATATTTTATCTAAATGATCCTATACCCTGACTTAAAAAATTAAATTGAATGTGATATCATAAATCCTTTATCTTTAGGTTAACAATGTTACACAATCTTACGAAAATTATCCCTTTCAAAAATGTACATAAAAATAATACCCCACGAAATTAACAAAATGAAATTGCATACTCTTACTGTGAAAAGGAAAAATTGAAATAAAGAATGCCACGTGTGCTTACGGTTACCAACACAGGAAATTAATACGTGTTTTAGTCTACCATGGTTTCTTCCTAAAATTTCGTAAATTTCAATTCACTTAGTTTTAACACGAAATTAAACAATCACTCACTGCACAATATATATGAATGAAAAAATTTATTCCAATCAATAATGTACATGAAAATAATATCCCACGAAAGTAATAAAATGAAATTAAGAACCCTTACTATCAAAAGAAAAAAAAAATCGAAATAAGGAACGCCACGTGGTCTTACCGTTACTCTACAGAATTATGCCTCACTGCCATAAAACGTTTACGTGAATCATAAACCAAAAGTTCCGATATCAGACTAGCCGGTATCCTAGCACTAAAGATAAATGATAAAATATTCCATGCACAAGATTAAATGATTGATGTGCGTGAATCACTTACCAATGTACAATAATTCGACTAAAATCTCAGGTCTGCATAGAATTGGTAAACAATTGACAAAGATAATAATTGCAGACAATATTAAACCTTGGCTTCGTCCGGAAACATGGCGATGGGCTGAGTTATATCAGGTTGGCCATGTTTTGAAATGAACACGTGCTCAGCCTGCCACGCTTTTTGTCCTAAAATATCGTAAGTCTCACTTCACTTTTTTTCTTTTTTAAACACAAAATAACACAATAAGACATTCACCTAATGCACAATGATTTAATAAATGGAAAATTTTAACCACTGTGATAATAAACACTCAGAAAAAAGAACACAAATTCTTCTCACGCGGTTGGCTATCCTGCTACACAATAGGACTAAACTTCTTCTACGTGGGTATCAAAACAAAAGGGTTCGCGGTGCGAACACACGCACTAATAAACACAAAACTTTAACAATGAGAATAGAATGCTTTTGCTGTTTTCTTCCACGGTTCCAACTCCAGTGATAATATAATTTACTTGAAATGAAATTGAGGTTCGTCAAGTCGCTAAAGACAGAAAAAGGGGGGAATTTGACTTTAATAAAATCAATTTGAAATTACTGTCTTAACGAATCCTGGAAAGGTCGCCAATATGTTACGGGCCACTGGTTCGAGTCCAGCCTTGCTTAAGGGACTCAAGGGCCATAACAAAACAAATAACAATGGTAGGTCGCCAGTCAGCAATAATACAAGGAATACTGACAAATATATGCATTTACAATAACATTTAAATAAAAATAAATAAAAGAAAGGGGAGCACAACAGGTAACTACTTTAATTTAAGCCACGAGGAGCTTCGGATGGAGTTTGGTGGGCCGTGGATGAAACCCCAGCACAGCAATCAACGTTCCCTGGAAGGGGAAATAAATTGAATTATTAACAGCACACTTACTTCTACTGGCTGGGAACACGATGAAGTCGTGTGGTTAAAACCTTTAAGCAAATTAAATGCAAATGCAAAGCTTAGGGATTTAAACGTTACACATGGGAATCAACACTGTCACAGGGTGAATTAATTAAAACTAGGTTAAACAGCACACGTGGTCTGGGTATAGGGGATATGATACAAGGTTCAGTGGGTAGGATTTCTTTAGAGGATAAGGAAAAATGGGGTGTGATAAGGAAGGGATGGGAGGTTGGGTAAGGATATTGAGAATCTCAAAATCAGACACCTTACCTTTAGTAAAAGGACTCTGATTTCCTTCCCTTGTGGAAAGATATGTAGACAGAGGTCCTGCCTCCCTGATGGCTTGAGGGTGAAGAGAGATGGTGTTTCCCTCAAGGAGGTTGAGTGAAGAAGAGGAGATGTTATCCTCATGGAGGTTGAGATAAGAAGAACCATCTCCAGTTTTCCCTGGGTAGATCAACCCCACTTGACCCCCAATTAAGGGGGGGGGGGCGGGTAGGGGGATTGGCCTGACCGCTGTCCTATTGGTCAGGCTTGGTCACGTGTCCCCACATCCTTCACAGCTCACTTCCCTCCTTCTCCTGGGACCTCGATGTTGTCACGTGACTCGTAGAAGGTAGCTGAAATTGAGATCTCAGGGGGAGTAGACTGGTATAGGATGGTTGGAGGGGGAGTGAGACTCTAGGAAGGGTCCCAAAACTCGTGGCATTTCGACTCATGCTTGCTGGCGGGGTCTTTTGTTATTTGAAAAAAGATGGCGTAATGACCGCAATTACAAACAGTATATATGCATAAACGTATTCATATACATATATGCACACACACACACACACACACACACATATATATATATATATATATATATATATATATATATATATATATGCATATATTATATATATATATTTATATATATATATATATATATATATATATATATATATATATATATATATATATATATATATATATATATATATATATATATATATATACATATATATATATATATATATATATATATATATATATATATATATATATACATATATATATATATATATATATATATATATATATGTATATATATATATATATATATATATATATATATATATATATATATATATATATATATATATATATATATATATATATATATATATATATAGAATTGCTTCACATCATGCGTGCAGGCAACGCATCTTGTCAACAAAATCCTAGTTATGAATGGTTTCAAGTTATTGAAACCATAATGCTCCTGTACTGTAGGTTCTAGGGCTTTCAAATGTGTATATTAAGGTCCCCTTAAACAAATGAAGTGTTGATATCAAGAAATAGAAGTCGTCATGAAAAATGGTTCAACAGTTGACTCTAAATATCTAAAAATGTATAGGTCAAACAAATATTTTAGGTCAAGCTGAGTATATTTGTGTGATATATAGATTAGGATAACCTAGGAATTGTCAGGTAAGGGCAGGGAATTTTATTCACTTTTTTTCTGGTTAATAATTGGTATTATTGTAGTGTATTACAGGGTAATGTAACCTAGGAAAAAAAAATACTTTTTCTCAAGAAAAAGAAAATTACGCTCTCTTCAAAAATGACAATCGTTCCCATCGCAAATGAATAGTTTCAGAAATATATATATATATATATATATATATATATATATATATATATATATATATATATATATATATATATATATATATATATATATATATATCCTACGATAATGGGGGACCCCCAGTGGGAACTCGGGATTTTGGGTGGGGAAAAAATACTGGGGAAACGATATATATACGTAAAACAAGTCTTTCCTTCTCTATACATTACCTTCTTGGATGAATAATAAACTGAGGAAAATACAAAACAGTATAGCTGGATAAACTTTGGAGGTGCCGTTGCAAAAGCTATGTCTCATGAAAAAATACAGTAACCAGTGCTGCCAACGTGTAATGTAAATCAAATGTTATCGTATCATGCTAACATTAGCAGTGTATTTCATTTAATTTTTCTCATTCTACCTGCCCTTTTTAGACACTCATGTTTGTGCGCTTGTACATAGCAGGTTTCGACCTTTTTCGCAAAAACCCCGCCTCCCTGCGCAGAGACTTTTCCCCCACATTTAGGATTTCTTCTTCTCTAATCGTGAAATGTAAGCATTCGTCTCTCTACCAGCTCTGTTCAATTCTATTACTTGATTAGTTATGTAATACACAAGTATACATATTACGTTTGACTGCAGTATTACTCGTTTTATTTTCCAATACCTTATGAAATCACCTCCTTTTATATACCCATCAAATATTATTTATCATGCATTCCATTGAACTTCATATATTACTTGTATACATTTTGTTATTACCTTGTCACTCCCAGATTGCACATAAATACTTGCTCTGGATAAGTTTCCCATTCTGTACATTCATGTTCACTCTCTAGACTCCGCTGCTTTTCCGTTAACCAATCACGAACCCATACGTATGTAAAGTTTGCACAGGGTGGTTAATATTTCCCTATCCCCACCCTCCAACAACCTCTTTTCCGTAAAAACCTTTTGCCCTAGTCAGGTCTTTGTTAGTTCAAATGTCATCATTTGCGTATTTTACAATCTAAGTATTAGAAAATTGGATCGGCTTCAGTAATCCATACTTGAAAGTATTTTGGTGTATTCCAATGTTGATAATTTTATTAAATCACGTAATATAATATACCAACGTTTACAGTGTTCCAAGTGCAGTACTAATCTAAGGCAAAACAGTTAAGACACCACAGACTCAGTGAAAACACCCTCGTGACCCCTAAGTTACGTCGTCACGGTCATAAAAGTAAGTCATTTTTTGGACTCAACCCATGACGTCCTGATGGAAGGTTCCTTCAGTAGCTTCCCAAGTGTATATATGACTACAGTGATATACCCAGAGAATCAAACCAAAGGTTTCACAGAATTCTAACTCCTGGCGCGAGTACCCTTAAGATTACTCTCAAGGGTATCGTGTATAATCAGGGGACGTATTCTTGACACGCCACATGGCAATCTGCACCCCAAATAGTATTTACGCTTCCAGGGGGATACGTGGCAGAAGTAGAAGGGTAGCCGCAATAGAGGTTACCCTGGTTCCCCTACTACAATCGTATCACAACCGCGCCAACTCCATCTGGCGGTCATTCCTTTAATTGTAGCGACTCGCTATGGTAGTGTTCCCTGTTGGTCTGACATTTTCAATCGATTTCAAGGGAATCTTTATGCTCTCTACGGCTTCTTTCTCCATCCAGAAAGATGAGTATTTATTCTTTATAATATGTATTTTAGTTCCAGCCTCACAATGAAATTAGTGTATTTATTGTGTTTGGATCCACGCCGGTCACCGGTGTCGCCATAGGCGCTGTCGTTCATTGGGCATGTGTTATTTAGTTAGCAGAACGACATTTCCTGTTTTAATACCATTAATTGTTATTATGAAAGCTATTTAGGCATTTTATATTGTAAAGATATTTATATGCATAATTTTCCCTTTTCCTGTGTCGATCGTACATGTCAGAGTTTTGGTGATTTTAGGTAACCGAGATCTCGCCTTGTCTAGGTATCCCAACCTAGACAACATGTACTTTCGACATTTCCCCGGTTACCCTTGTGTATTGGTTATCATTCTTTGGAGATTGATATCTCCTGGAATTATACTAGCCATTACTAGTCTCGAATAGAGATTTATGGGTAATCACTCTTCCCTCTGAGAGTAGCCTTAGGCTACAACTCTCTGCGTCGGCCTTGAATTTTGAATTCAGGCATGACTAGCCTAGAGTTTTTCTGTCTCATCCCTTAACAGCAGACGGCAAGTTTTGGGATTTGATCAGAACCTCAGAGTATTTAGTCTTTTGTCGGCAGTCGGTCGGCGGGGTGATTACATTCCCCTGCCGGCTGAACTGCCGGCATAGGAGGCTAGCCCTCCCTAGATTACACCTGAAGTGGTTGCATGATGCCGCCACCTTCTCCCTGTGGTCTAGTAGACTAGTCCTATGCTCGCAGACCCTAGGCTGTAGAGTAGTATACTCTTGTGGCCTAGGATGACACCGGCATTGGAACTCTGTTTCTCCCTTGTTGAGAGGAACGGCATGGAGTGCCGTCCCCTTAACTGTATTAACACCTCCTAAGCTGGAGAATAGAAGATTCTCCTGCCGCTTGGGGTTGGGCCGGTACTGAAACAGAGTTTCTTCACGGTGTGTAGGTCCGGCAACATTGCCGGCCCATCCCATACCTCATATAGGACCCTCCCCCCCCCCCTTATGTTCTTTTACGATGGCCGAGCCATTGTCTTTCCTGAGCCGGCGTCCTGCAACCTTACCATTGCCGGTGGGTTGCCGGAGCTTGCCAGACCCCCTCTCCTCAGCTGACGGCTGTCAGCGACTGACGGGTTCCGGCGGCCATGCCGGCTGTGGGTGGGAGGTCCCTTTTGTCACCAAGGTTCTCCAGTTCTCCCTTGAACTGCTGGCCACAACTTCTGTTGTCGGCGTGTTGCTCTGGCCGGCACAGATAGGTACTGACTCAGTCGGTAGCATGCCGACTGTACTAGTGCTGCCGGAGGCTGACCTACAGTAGTAAGCCAGCAATAGTACTGTGACTAGATGGAAGCCTGAATGTTACATTCTCCCCTTCCATTTGAACCTTCTTTTCAGAAAAAGGCAGTAAAATTAGACTTTTACATCCTTTATTAGTGTCTACATACACAGTAATAGATAGCCTTCACTCCTTGCTTTCTCTCTCTCTCTCTCTCTTAACTAGCATGCTAGATGCTCCGGAAATACCTAGCTAATCCGGCAACTTGCCGGCTGAACTACAGTATATGTCTATACAGGTAGTCAGTATATTTGCAGTATAGTATATACGGCAGATGGAAAACTAACGTATATATTATACTAGTAGAAAGGTAGTAAAATTAGACTTTCACATCCTTTATTACTGTATACATACACAGTAATAGATAGCCTTCACTCCATGCTTTCTCTCTCTCTCTTATCTAGCATGCTAGATGCTCCGGCAAGAGCTAGCTAATCCGGCAATATGCCAGCTGAACTACAGTATATGATTATACAGGTAGTCAGTATATTTGCAGTATTGTATATACGGCAGATGGAAAACTAACGTATATATTATACTAGTAGTTATTTCCAATGTATCTTGGGTATCCCTGCCCAGGTATTTGCTGAACCCAATTCTATATTGATAGAATAATATTTCGTCAATATTCTGATTTGAAATCAGTTTCCATTTACCCTACAATATTAAATTTCGTAAAGGGCTGATGGTGTGACACCTCTAACCCTTAAAGGGGAGAGCCCTTATCCCTGTGTTTCCCTGATCAGGAAACTCCCTGATTTAATATTGTAAGGGAGGTCACACCAAATAGATTGGTTGGGATATACAAATATATGTCTTTTTTCTTTTCTAATCAACATATCTTGGGTACCCTTGTGCGAGCTTCTGCTGGTACCGCTCCTATATCGAAAGAATGGCGTTCCCTCGATACTCTGATTGTGAAATCAGTCCTCCTTACCTTACAGTGTTAAGTATAAGGTGTTCGACCCCCCTTTTTACCGGGAATTCCCCAGTTGGAGGAATTTCCTTATCTTAATACTGAGGGGAGGTAACAGCATTGGCTCGCAGGGGATACACTGGTATGTGTCTCCCGCTATCTCTTTATAGCTTTCTGTCCTAAGTTATTTTTGTCAAAAGATGATTTTTGCAAATTGTTTATCAGTGTGATAATCAATTGAATACTCATTTCTGTTCTCCTTTCCTTACAGGAGGGACACCAGATGATGCATCGGAGTCTTTTGCAGTTATAAGAGTGAGTATTTTCATGGACATAATACATGCAGGTTCATGCCCCCAGCAATATCATTTCCAAATTCCCAACCCCGTCTGAGACCCTCTGACCTGTAAGTAGGCCAGACCTTAATGTCGAAGGTCTCGAAAAAAACCCATGTTAATAGAATCTGGTATACAGCTCTTAACATTTACACATTTAGGTGTGAGATTTCTAAAATCGCTCCGAAACCATATCTACCTTTTTTACAGCTTCCTAAAGGACATCCTGTCCCCTATCCCTCCTTTCTCCACTCCAGTTCGAGGAGAGGAGGTGAGGATGGGGGTACCCCCCCCCCCTCTCGCTGCCAGTGCATACACGATGGAGGTCTCAAGCTGTCGAACTACGGTTGGTTTGGTTTCAGAAGTTATCACAAAAATGCGGTTCAGTTACGAACTCGCAAAAGTTCAGAACCTCTACGGGAATTGGACCGAAGATTTCACTTGTTCATTACAGTAACTGGCTATTTAGTGTTTCTTTTAAAGGTATTTTGGTCTTCAAGCCCCCCCAAACCCCCTACCCTTACCTCACAAGGATGGTAAGCTTGCAGATACTAACGGCACTAATGAATCTGAGCAAGACTCGTACCCCCGACTGGCAAACACCAGGCAGAGACATTACAATCAGGCCACACCTTGTAGTGATAACAACGACGGCAGTCACTTATTCACTGTCACATCTGACTCCGCCGCCGAGAGCCGGAAGTGTGTGCCCCTGGTCACCACCCAGTCAATAGCTGACTTGGTATGCCTTAAATCGGCAGCCCGCCGATAACCGGCGGACTGCCGATACCCCAAAGGGTCGCCAATGGTTCAGAGGGCTGCTGACTATGCGTATAGTTTTCACCACTACCCAGTCACATTGAATACTGGCTAGGATGGTGTGACTTCTGTCAGCGACCCACTGACAGCCAACAAGTCACTGACATGCCGGAGAACTGCTAGCCATATCGGTACTGAAGTACTGTGCCAGTTAACTTACCCCCAAGCCTTGACGGTAATATGCCAGTTATATAGGTGTATACAATACCCCATATCACAGACAGAAATCTTTGGTACATAACCATACAATAGAATGGTTTTCCAGTACGCTGTGCTTCTGAGCACAATCTCTTGCTGAGACCTACCTGATTTGGGGGATACACTTCCCCCCCCATCTTTTTTCCTTACGCTGACTCTTCATCAGCCTCTTTGATTCTCATTATTAATTCCCTGGATGTAGGCGCTGCTTACGCTACTCTATCCTTATGGGCTAGAATCTTCCATCGGGCTCCTTTTAAAAGGGGATGCTCTAGAATCAATAATTAGGAGGGCCGCAGTAGTTGGCTGGAAGGATTCACACGTATGTGTCTCTCCTATTCTTTTCCAGCGTACTTATCCTAAGCTTTATACTATAGAAAGGAATCTTCTATTACAGTGAAACACTGAGAAGCTGATACAGACAAACGGTCAGGTATGACCTAAAAGGAGGACGGGAAGCTTTCTTAGTTCTCCTTGGGATGTTAAACAGCATCCCACAGTTACAGATATGTACACCTTCTAATCATGCGAAGCAAACAGACGCTTCTGGTAGGAAGGAAGTTCCTCCTGGATCGCTGGACCTTCGATCCTTGGGTCCAAGGCCTAACCAAGATGAGACTAGAATGGAAATGGACATACCTCCACCATCCTTTCCTCAACTCTTCCTACATTCCAAATCCCATGGAAGGGTATACCTTAGAGCTCCAGAGCATACTATCAGTAAGGAAAGTAGAGTCCATCGATTACCAAGGAAGGCTGTTTAGTGTTCATGTGAAGGACTCAAGAAAACTCTGAGTCATTCTGGACTTGGCGCCACTCAACAAGTTCCAATAAAACAGCAAGTTCAGAATTTTAATCCTTCTGAGCACAAGGACCTTATTCAGTAAGGGGTGTTGACAGTCTGGCCAGACCTGAAAGATGTCTATCGGCAACTTCCAGTCAGTCACCCCCTCCACTCCTACCTAGGATCCAAGTTACAGAAGATAACATATATCCTAGATAAGATTCTCGTCGGACTAGATTCACTCTTAGGATCTTCACGGAATTAGCAGACACAGTCAAGCGAAACCAAGCCTTGAAAGAGTTCAGGCAACAATGGCCCTGGACGACAGGCTGGGGTGGGCAGCACCGAAACGACTGTCTATGAGCATCCATGGAGATGATCCGGCCCCGGAACATCGGGGATGCAAAATAACTTCAAGAAGTCTCGATTCTCTCCAACTCAGGGGCTTCAATGTTTTTATAAAATCATTGAAACCTGCGGTCACCCTAACGCTCCTTTCCCTTGGGGATGTAAAAGGAGATTATAAGGTCTGTCAAGAGACTATTGTAATCAGCCAGGATTCCATGACGCTAACAGGGAGGAGTTTTGAACTCTCTTCAGTTCACGATAATGACAGACCCAGTGCTATGTGCACAGCTGTAAGATGCGTTAAGAGGCTGGAGAAGATACGCATCAAACGCTCGAAGAGATCTAATAGGACCAATGATGGTCATTCCCTCTTCGCTTACCCTACAATGACCAAAGGCCACGGGCCCGTAGTCCATTTTAGCCCTGTAATGGCTGGAGAAACTCTCTCCACATAGATCAGACCTCCTCAGGCTGATCTGGGGCATCGAAGCGATAATGAGGCGTCGAAACTGTCGAGGATAAGGGACATCTCATTTCATTAGGGAATGTTAGCTATCCCTTCCTTAAGGGAATGGCGCCTATCAGCAGCTCGTTTATAAATGATCCGCAAGGTGACAGCGGATGCTCTTCTCGGGTTCAACCCAATAGAGTTAGAATGGTACACGGACGCAGACCCATTCCCTCCCAGATGGGAACAAGTCCCCGAGCTGCAGATCGTTCTCTTCATCACGAGCGTCATACGAGGATCCTCTAGTGGAGGTAACAGACATCATGTCTCTAGAATAGAAGTGAAGGACTTATAAATTCCTGTTCAGCCCATCAAATTTCCTCTGGAAGGCCCCCTACATGTTGAGACCCTTCCAGGGAAGAGGGTCTCTGTTGGCTCCCAGGTAGTCCAAGAACACCCCGTTCCCTGTAATGAAGGAACTGAGGCTGAGGCTGGTCCTAGTTATGCAACTAGGATTATCCAGGAGGTTCATTAGTTTTCTGCCTTCGATTTATCACAGTACACCTGATCCCTTCATCTTATGAATTCCTTGCCCTTAACGGTTAGGAAAAAGACTGGGATCTCAAAAGGCAAAATAGAATTCCTTGAAGAATAAAATTCTAGCCAACTAGAAGACAATACGAGTCTTCTTGGGAAAAGTAAGCTGCTATGTAAAGCATTAGGGACCGAAAGCAATCTCATGATCTTCTGCCTGTCCTTCTCTGTCCACCCCTATATTCAAGGTATGGCGGCCAACAACACGATGGCCTTTGAGAAAGGAGGCAGTGTATACTTGGATACTATGAGAAACCTAGTTCTTCGGCCTTGTCCCCATATAAACCCTTGAGAAAACACCAAGGGTAGGGCCGACTTTGCGAGAGAGGTCACTTGATTGGATCTTTGGATCCATGGACCAATATCCATGTGCAAGTAAACCCCGACTAGACCTCCTCTATATGCCGTTTAAATGGATCTGACGAATGAAATCTTTAATAAGATTCCGAAAACATATGCAGGCTTAGGCCTGCAGCACCACCAAAGCCCATCTCATGGTCTTTGTACAAGGTCATACATTATCCCTCACCTGTGAACAATGAGGATTGTTCCCTCAAGGATCTAACCTAAAAGGTTATTTTTCGGTTCGCTAGAGCCTCTGTGGCTAGAGTTAGTGAAATAGTGGCCCTATCTGGGATGAGGGCCACATTAAGTGGGAGAACTGCATCTCTTTCCTGATCCAACCTTTCTCACTAAGGACGACCTACCCACTAAGAGGTGGTGTTCCTGGAGAATCTGCCCTCTGAAGGAAGATGTCTCTCTAGGACTGCTAGAGTGTCTAAGGTCTATCTTCATAGAACTTCAGACTTCAGGAGAAACAGCTCTTTACAGGAGAAAACTTTGGATCAAACTATCCCTATAACTGAGGGCGAAGCTCACCTACCTTATTCGCGGAGCGGATCCTGACAGCACTCCTGCAGATTAAGATCCGAGGAAAGTTGCTTCATCACAGAACCTTTCAGTGTGTGGACTTCAGCCTCTTCGCTCATTTACTGATCGGAGGTTGTCCGGTGTGTCTTACAGACACTATGCTAAGAAAGTCTATGGATTGAAGCATTATGTGGCGGCGGCAGGTGCTATTTTGGACCCTGTCGTATAGCTCTGTGATGAACAGTAAATTGATTGGGACTATCAATTAAAAGGAGAAGGGGTCAGCAATTTTCGTGTGACCTCCCTTTGAATAAGTGTTGCCAAGGTAACACCAAATCTTTTCAGAATCTCAGGTGTGAAATTATACGGATACCACTAGTGCCGTGTGTACATAGTACACAATGTTGTTAGACTATTTCATTTACAGAAATCATAAAGAAAAGTCTTGTTAAAAGAGCTTTTCTTCAGTCTGAGAGTGGCACTCATCAATTTTCCCCTTTCAAAAAGGGAACATTAATTTCTGTGTATGTCTCTTGTATAATTTCCTTATCATGTTACATTCATTTAGCATGTAGTCATTTATTAGGAATAAATGTCTTTTAAAATGCAGTTGCGTCCTAATTCGCCCAACAATTGCATGTTTAAGATGCCAGAGTTCCTTTACTTTCTCATGTGAGTATTTCTCATATCATTGTATGCTTACAAACAAACGGAAGAGGACACTGATATTGGTTCCGCAATATATACAAGACTTCAGACCGTTTGTATTCTCAGTGTATACTTATGTTTGTTCATACGATATATGCTACCTTGAGGCCCCTTTTCTAACGTCTAAAAATGACTCTTCCCTGCAGGGGCAGGAAGCACTAACATTGTTATGCTTAGTGATAACGACGGATAACGGTAACGTTATTAGTCTCGATTGGCCCTTTTGGCCGTAGAAATATTGTCCCAAGGTTAAGGCACTGATGAAAACCCACAGATACATTAATTCTCTGGTATGCTTCCATCAGGTCATCATGGCTTGAGCCCAAAAAACGGATTTTGAGCGAAGCGAAAAATCTATTTTTGGGTGAGATGGCCATGACGTCCTGATGGACCCACCCTTCTTTTCTATGAAAAGATCTTCACGGTTTCCCTCCCTGAACTACTGTATCTGTAGCACCTTGCTCAACGCTACAAGGAA
>NC_090751.1:78849221-78864221 GCF_036898095.1 Palaemon carinicauda
GCTACAAGGAATAACCGCCAGAGGGAGTTGGCGCGGTTGTGATACGATTGTAGTAGGGGAACCAGGATAATCTCTATTTCGACTACCCTTCTAATTCTGCCACGTATCCCCCTCGAAGCGTAAAGGCTATTCGGGGTGCAGATTGCCATGTGGCGTGTCAAAAATACGTCCCTGATTATATAGGATACCCTTGAGAGCAATCTTAAGGGTACTCGCGCCAGAAGTTAGAATTCTGTGAAACCTTTGGTTTGATTCTCTGGGAATATCACTGTAGTCATATATACCCTTGAGAAGATACTAAAGGAACCTTCCATTAGGACGTCATGGCCATCTCACCCAGAAATAGATTTTTCGCTTCGCTCAAAATCCGTTAATTTCTTTAACTTTAATGTGTTAGTTTTATTATATTTTGTTAGAGTGTGAAGCTCAGCATTACCGATTGCCAATGCATAGGAGGGTGATGTTTTATTTTCCTGTGATCGTAAGTGACGAACAAGAACCATTATAATTAATGTTGGTAATGTTAGCGTAACATTACTAATGTTAGCGTGCGCAGCTCAACATTACCGCTTGCCAGTACATACGAGCTTGGTTTTTTATGTTCATGTGAGCAAAGCGAGGTAATGGCAAAACAAGAACCATTATATATAATGTTATCGTAACAGTACTAACGTTACCGTAACATGAGTGAAGTGATATAACAAAGGGCATTATATTGGGTTTGTGACCTGGGAACTTCTAGGTTAGGTTAGGAGGGTTTGTTAGGTTCTGTACCATTTTTGTAGTATTTTATATATTGTGTAAATGGTATAGGGAAAAATTCTTTAAAATACACACGATAATAATACCGTACCATTGCTAACGTTAGTAATTCCACCGTAGAGTTGGTAACGCTGTTTACCACCGTAACATTGGTAATGCTGTGTACCGTTGGTAACGTTGCTAATGTTACTGTTCGCAGTACATACGTGATTGAAGTGACACCGAATTTGAACAAGTCATTATATTTAAGTATTTTATCAAAATTTATATAATAAAAGACATTATATTTAACTATTTTAACAGAAAAAAATATGTGTTCCTGTAGAAAATAACGTGATTTAACTAGTTTTCACCTTCATTGCATCCATAATAACAGTAACCAGTCCAGACACTTAAAGTTAGTCGGATTGGTTGTTCTGTTGTTTTGCGGTTGAAATGAAGGTCATATTTCGTCAAATCAAGTTATTTACTAAAGGAAAACATATATTCTGTTTGAAATCAGAGTATTATTGTAGTGTATTACAGGGTAATGTAACCTAGGAAAAAAACTACTTTTTCTTATAGAAAAAATTACGCTCTTCGAAAATGACACTCGTTCCCGTCGCAAATGAATAGTTTCAGAAATATATATATATATATACATATATATATATATATATATATATATATATATATATATATATATATATATATATATATATATATATATATATATATATATATATATATATATATATATATATATATATATATATATATATATATATATATCCTAAGATAATGGGGGACCCCAAGTGGGAACTCCGGGTTTTGGGTGGAAAAAACATACTAGGGAAACGATATACAATCGTAAAACAAGCCTTTTCTTCTCTATACATTACCTTCTTGAATGTATAATAAACGGAGGAAAATACAAAACAGTATAGCAGAATAAACTTTGGAGCCGCCGTTGCAATGACTGTGTCTCATGAAAAAATACAGTAACCAGTGCTGCCAACGTTTAATGTAGATCAAATGTTAACATATCATTTGTACATACGATTGTACATAGCAGGTTTTGACTTTCTGCGCAAAAACCCCGCCTCCCTGCGCAGAGACTTTTCCCCCACCAATAGGATTTTTTCTTCTCTAATCGTGAAATGTAACTGTTTGTCTCTTTACCAACTCTGTTCAAGTCTATTACTTGACGAGTTATGTAATACCCTCGTATACATATTACGTTCGACCCCAGTATTACTCGTTTTAATATCCGATACCTTATAAAATCACCTCATTTTATATACTCATCAAATATTATTTGTCATACATACCATTTTATCTGAATATATTACTTTTATACATTTTGTTATTACCTTGTCACTCCCATATTTCACATAAATACTTGCTCTGGATAAGTTTCCCATTCTGTTCATTCATGTTTACTCTCTAGACTCCGTTGCTTTTCCGTTAACCAATCACGAACCCATAAGTATGTAAAGTTTGCACAGGGCGGTTAATATTTCCCTATCCCCACTTTCCAACTAGCCCTTTTCCGAGGAAACCTTTGCCCAAGTCAGGTCTTTGTTAGTTCAAGTGTCGTCTTTTGCATATTTTACGATCTAAGTATTAGAAAATTGTAACCGGTTTAGTAATCCATACTTGAAACTATTTTGGTGTATTCCAATGTTGATAATTTTCTTAAATCACGTAATGTAATATACCAACTTTTACAGTGTTCCAAGTGCAGTGCTAATCAAAGCCAAAAAACTTAAGACACCACACACTCCGTCACAACACCCCCATGACCCCTAAGTTACGACGTCACAGTCACAAAAGTAAGTCATTAATTTCTTTAACTTTAATGTGTTAGTTTTATCATATTATGTTAGAGTGCAAAGCTCAGCATTACCAATTGCCAATGCATACGAGGGTGATGTTTTATTTTCCTGTGATCGTAAGGTAGGAACAAGAACCATTATATTTAATGTTGGTAATGTTAGCGTAACATTACTAATGTTAGCGTGCGCAGCTCAACATTACCGCTTGCCAGTACACACGAGCTTGATGTTTTATTTTCATGCGAGCGAAGCGAGCTAATGGCGAAACAAGAACCATTATATAAAATGTTATCGTAACAGTACTAGCGTTACCGTAGCATGAGTGAAGTGATATAACAAAGGGCATTATATGGGGTTTGTGACTTGGGAACTTCTAGGTTAGGTTAGGTGGGTTTGTTAGGTTCTGTACACATTTTATACTTTTTTATTTATTGTGTAAAGGGTATATGGAAAGATTCTTTAAAATACACACGATAATAATACCGTATCATTGGGCGGAAAATTTTGAAAGTTTACTGAATGTTGAGAATAATAGGGAGGCAGATATAATTGCTGTTGCAGGTGTTGAGGTGCCGGTGATGGGAGATGAGAATGACAGAGAGATTACAATAGAGGTAGTGAGGAGAGCACTAGATGAAACGAGAGTAGGAAAAGCATCTGGTATAGATGGTGTGAGAGCTGAGATGTTGAAAGAAGGGGGTGTGACAGTACTTGAATGGTTGGTGAGATTGTTTAATATGTGTTTTGCGTTGTCAATGGTACCAGTAGATTGGGTTTGTGCATGTATTGTACCCCTATATAAGGGTGAGGGAGATGTGCATGAGCGTTGTAATTCAAGAGGTATTAGTTTGTTGAGTGTATTTGGAAAAGTGTTTGGTAGAGTAATGATTAATAGGATTGAGGATAAAACATAGAATGCAATCTTAGTACAGTGTGGTTTTAGAAGAGGTAGGGGTTATATGAATCAGATTTTTACAGTTAGGCAGATATGCGAGAAATATTTAGCAAAAGGTAAGGAGGTGTATGTTGCGTTTATGGATCTGAGAAAGCTTATGATAGAGTTGATAGGGAAGCAATGTGGAATGTGATGTGGTTATATGGAGTTATGTGGAAGGTTGTTGCAAGCTGTGAAAAGTTTCTACAAAGGTAGTAAAGCATGTGTTAGGATAGAAAATGAAGTGAGTGATTGGTTTCCGGTGAGAGTGGGGCTGAGACAGGGATGTGTGATGTCGCCGTGGTTGTTTAACTTGTATGTTGATGGAGTGGTGAGAGAGGTGAATGCATGATTGCTTGGACGAGGATTAAAACTGGTAGACGAAAATGACCATGAATGGGAGGTAAATCAGTTGTTGTTTGCGGATGATACTGTACTGGTTGTAGATACAGAAGAGAAGCTTGGCCAATTAGTGACAGAATTTGGAAGGGTGTGTGAGAGAAGGAAGTTGAGAGTTAATGTGGGTAAAAGTAAGGTTATGAGATGTACGAGAAGGGAAGGTGGTGCAAGGTTGAATGTCATGTTGAATGAAGAGTTACTTTAGGAGGTGGATCAGTTTAAGTACTTGTGGTCTGTTGTTGCAGCAAATGGTGGAGTGGAAGCAAATGTACAACAGAGAGTGAATGAAGGTTGCAAAGGTTTGGGGGAAGTTAAGGGAGTAGCAAAAAAAAATAGAGGTTTGGGCATGAATGTAAAGAGAGTTCTATATGAGAAAGTGATTGTACCAACTGTGATGTATGGATCGGAGTTGTGGGGATTGAAGGTGATGGAGACACAGAAATTGAATGTGTTTGAGATGAAGTGTCTAAGGAGTATGGGTGGTGTATCTCGACTAGATAGGGTTAGGAACGAAGTGATGAGTTTGAGAACGGGTGTAAGAAATGAGTTAGCAGCTAGAGTGGATGTGAATGTGTTGAGGTGGTTTGGCCATGTTGAGAGAATGGAAAATGGCTGTCTGCTAAAGAAGGTGATGAATGCAAGAGTTGATGGGAGAAGTACAAGAGGAAGGCCAAGGTTTGAGTGGATGGATGGAGTGAAGAAAGCTCTGGGTGATAGGAGGATAGATGTGAGAGACGCAAGAGAGCGTGCTAGAAATAGGAATGAATGGCGAGCGATTGTGACGCAGTTCCAGTAGGCCCTGCTGCTTCCTCCGGTGCCTTAGATGACCGCGGAGGTAGCGGCAGTAGGGGATTCTGCATTATGAAGCTTCATCTGTGGTGGATAACGGGGGAGGGTGGGCTGTGACACCCTAGCAGTAACAGCTGAACTCGGTTGAGTCCTTTGTCAGGCTGGGAGGAACATAGAGAGTAGAGGTCCCTATTTTTGTTTTGTTTCATTTGTTGATGTCGGCTACCCAACAAAATTGGGGGAAGTGCCTTGGTATATGTATGTATTGCTAACGTTAGTAATTCCACCGAAACGTTGGTAACGCTGTGTACTGTTGGTAACGTTACTAATGTTACTGTTCACAGTACATACGTGAGTTAAGTAACACCGAATTTGAACAAGTCATTATATTTAAGTATTTTAACAGAATATATATAATAAAAGACATTATATTTAATCATTTTAACAGAAAATATATGTTTTCCTGTAGAAAATAACCTGATTTAACCGGTTTTCACCTTCATTTCATCCGTAATAACAGCAACCAATTCGGCAACTTAAAGTTAGTCGAATTGGTTTTGATCTGTTGGTTTACGGTTGAAGAGAAGGTCAAATTCGGTTAAATCACGTTATTTACTACAGGAAAACATATATTCTGTTTGAAATCAGGGTTTCATTGTAGTTTATTCCATGGCAATGTAACCTAGGATTCAACTACTTTTTCTTATAGGAAAATTACGCTCCCTTCGAAAATAACACTCGTTCCCGTCGCAAATTAATAGTTTCAGAAATATATATACATCTATATCCTCCGATAATGGGGGACCCCCAGTGGGAACTCGGGGTTTTGGGTGGGGAAAACATACTGGGGAACCGATATATAACCGTAAATCAGTCCTTTTCTTCTCTATACATTTCCTTCTTGTATTTATTATAACCGTAGGAAAATACAAAACAGTATAACTGGATATATTTGGGAGGAGCCGTTTCAAAGGTTATTTCTTGTAGTAATACAGTAACCAGTGCTGCCAACGCCTGATGTAGTTTAAATGTTAGCATTCCATACCTGATGTAGACCAAATGTTAGCATTCCTTGCTAACATTAGCACCCATTTGTACGTTCGTCCGTTCGCACCTGCGCATATATAACCCCCCTGCGCAGGAGTTTCTCTCCCAAATTACTCTTTTTATTTCCGTATTATTTTCTCATTTTATATTCCCATTCAATATTATTTATCATACATTCCATTTTACCTTCCTATATTGGGTTTATTTGTTTGGTTATTTCCTTTCCCATTTGTACGTACGTTCGTTTCATCAGTTTCCGTCCTGCGCATATATCCCCCCCCCCCCTGTGCAGGAGTTTCCTCTCCCCCATTACTCCTTTTAGTACCGTGTTATTTTCTCATTTTTATTCCCATTCAATATTATTTATCATTCATTCCATTTTACCTTCCTATATTGGGTTTATTTGTTTGGTTATTTCTTTCTCTCCTGGTTGCACATAAATACTTACTCTGGACTAGTTTTTTTATCCAGTTAATTCTTGGTATGATCATCTCATTTTATATTCCCATTCAATATTATTTACCGTTCATTCCATGTTACCTTCCTATATTGTTTTTATTTATTTTTGTTGGTTATTTCTTTTTCTCTCCCCTGTGTCTTATAAATCCTTTCTCTGGTCTAGTTTCCGTATTTAGTTCATTCATGTTTACCCCTCTAGAGTTCTTTGTTTTTCCCTTAACCAATCACCACCTTAGGCCCATGCAGATATCTCCCTACCCCCCCACTTCCTTTATCCCTATTCGCGGTTTTTCATAGGCTTTGTTCCAATGCCTTTCCCGTTTTACCTTTGAGCTGGTGAGGTGTTCATTACTAGTACGGTTTCTTTTTTCGTCTATTGCGATGGAGCAAGTTATAGAGTCGTTCTGTTTTATCTTATAGGCAAGTCATTCACGTGTTTTATTGCTATTCTGAATCCATCATTCGTAAAACTAAGAAGAAACGCCGTTGTGGTTATACCTTTACTGCCTATAAAGGTACTTTTTTGGACAATAGTCGTCTACCCCCATGGAAGATAATATTATGTGCCATCCACTTTTTGCATAAACATTCGGACCATGAGACCCTCATGGATGGTATCGTCATATCTTCGAAAACTAGTGTCGATTGGAGAAGTTTCTGTTCCCAGGTTACCGAATACTTCGACGTTTTCTTCATAAAAGTAAGTCATTCCTCAATAGCCATTATACGTGTTTTGTGACCGGGGTACTTCTAGGCAAGGTTAGGTGGGTTTGTTAGGTTCTGTGGTCTTTCTGTACTATTTATATATTGTGTAACAGTTATATGGAAAAATTATTTAATATTCGAATGGAAATATTTATCATTTCGGCCACTAGTTATGTCATCGTGTCGTTGGTAGTTCTGTGTTCCATTCGTCACCGTTGGTAGTACTGTGAAACAAAGTAAGTCATTCCCCTATGCTTATTATATGAGTTTTGTGACCGGGGTACTTCTAGGCAAGGTTAGGTGGGTTTGTTAGGTTCTGTGTCCTTTTGGTACTTTTTATTTATTGTTTAATAGTTATATGGAAAAATTATTTAGTTTACGTATGGAAATATTTAGCATTTCTATCTCTAGAAATGTCATCGTGTCGTTGGTAACACTGTGTACCATTCGTCAACGTTGGTAGTTCTGTCAACCATTGGTAACGTTGCTAATGTTATCGTCCCCTACATCTGTTTTTTAAATATTTTAACTCAGTATATATGTCAACAGTGTTAATATTTATATGGTTCATTTGTATTGTATTTCATTGTGTGATTTCGTACAGGAAATATATGATTTCCCATAGTAGATATCGTGATTTAACTGGTTTTCTCATTCATTTCATCCGTAATAACATCAACCAATTCGTCAATTTATAACTAACCGAATTGGTTGATCTGTTTGTTTGCGATTGAAATGATCATCAAAATCGTTTAAATCACGTTATTTGCTATAGGAAATCATATATTTCTTGTGCGAAACACACCATGGAATAATATACAAAATTACCGAAATCAGACCCTGTAATACAATATAACTTTACCGAAATCAGACCCTGTAATACAGTACAACGTTACCCAATAATCTTCTGGAACAGTAATATTAAAATTATCTAAGCTCCCGTTAAAACAAGACATTATGGCTATTCACGTTTATAGAAAACGATTCATGCTAATACCTGAACATACACTATACAAAAAATAGAATTTGCCATTCGTAAAACTCTAATTTTAACGTACTTTATAGTAACTGTGCCTTTTACTTAGTTCTTACCTGTGCAACCAGCTGTTCTTCTTTATTAAAATAAATTCTATAATTTTGCAATTCCTAGAAATTTTTGGTTATTTACAATAGCAAATATCGCCTTAAGGTGTAGAAAGTCCGGTACATATTGCATTCTTGGACGTTTCGAACGAGGCTAATGACGATAAGTGGCGGAAACCCGTTTATTTAGAGTCATAATAGTCGCCACTCTAACTGCTCAAAAATGCTCTACATTCTAGATAAGAAAAAAAAAACTACTAATAACGGAAAAACTCACAAGAAGAAGCACATTTTATGCGACTGTCCAATCATTGTATGCACGAAAACCTACAATAATTGTATGTGATGTTTTTATAACCACCCTTCAGTAATCTCCTTTAAAAAACCATCACTAATATCTCAAAATCACCGGAAGACAAACCATTTTAAAGTGATAGTCACAACATTCAACACAATAAACCACACATTCATTTTCAATTTCGGGGGTTTCGCTCTCAAACTTCCGTGGGGAACGCCCGAATAACCCATCTACAATTGACCACTAATTCTTTTATGAAGGCGTTGACACCCACCAATAAGTAGACCTTAAAAATATTCTGTCATCGGAACACTTTTATAAAACTCTCTAAACTTTACTTCGAACATGAAAAAAAAAAAATATTATTATTATTATTATTATTATTATTAATATCATTATTATTATTATTATTATTATTATTATTATTATTATTATTATTATTATTACTATCAAATCTCTACTCTTTGGTGTAGGTGCAACTTTTCCTCCTTTACTTAAATCAGATAGCTCAGGCACTCACAGTCCATACGACAAGGCAACCCTTTTGGCTGATGTGTTTGACAGTAAACAGAGTAATGGATAATTCGAACTTCCTCATTACTGTTTTCCTGAGGCTAAACTAACTAGCTTAGCTTTTTGATCTTATGAAATTAAAGCTCTATTGATGGACCTTGATGCTTATGGAGGTGTAGACCCAAAAGGTGTTTTTCATTGCTTTTTTATTTTTGTAAAAACTGCAGATTCCTTAGATCCAAAATTACCTGTTATTTTATGCAGGTTAGTAAGAAGAGTGGCTTTTAGCACTTGTTAGATAATTGGTAATGTTTTTCCATTATGTAAATGTGATTGTGGTAGCTCAAGTCCAACGGATTACCGCCCGATTTCCATAACTCCATACTATCTAAAGTTTTTGAACGTCTTCTGGCAAAACGTCTTTATTGGTTTGTTGAAGGTAATCATCTACTCCCTAGTTTGCAATTTGGTTTTCGTAAAGGCCTTGGAGCATGTGATGCCCTTTTTACAATCTCCAATGCTGTACAGAAATCCCTTGATTGTGGTTAGGAAGTTCGTATGATTATTAAATAGCCTGACATAAGTCTTTTCATGGTTTATATATGACATATCTGTTATGATGTTTTTACTGTTTTTAGAATAATTTATAGTTAATTTTTAATCATCGTTTATCTATTTATATGTTTCCTTTCCTCACTGAGCCATTTTTCCTTGTTGGGGCCCTTGGGCTTATAGCATATGGCTTTTCCGGCTGGGATTGCGGCTTGGCTAGTAATGATAATAATAATAATTATAATAATAATAATAATGATAATGATAATAATAATAATAATAATAATAATAGTAATAATAATAAAAATAATAATAATAATAATAATAATAATAATAATAATAATAATAATGTTGATATTGTTATTGGTATTGTTACTTGCTAAGGTACAGGAGCTCAAACAAGGAAAATAGCCCAGTGAGGAAAGGAAACAAGGAAAGATAAAATATTTAAGGAAGAGTAACATCATCAAAATAAAAATCTCCTATAAAAATTATAAAACATTTTAACAAAAAATGAGGAATAAAAATTAAATAGAATAGTATGCCTAAGTGTACCCTCCGGCAAGAGAACTCTAACCCAAGACAGTACAAGACCATGGTACAGAAGCTATGGCCTTACCCAAGACTAGAGAACAATGGTTTGATTTTGTAGTGTCTTTCTCCTGGAAGAGCTGCTTACCATGGCTAGAGAGTTTCTTCTAGCCTTACGAAGAGGAAAGTAGCCACTGCAACGGTTTGAAGTTTGGTAGACGCTCCCATAATCGAACGCAAATCAATCTAAAAAATAAAAGATCGGAGAGACTGCAAAATCTAGGTGATGGAAAACGGGTATAGACTTGCATGGATTCTGTAATGGTATAAAGTATCAATGAAAGATGACCATGTAGGGTTTATAATTTTAATGGTTTTCCATATGATTTCAAGAAAATAACCTAACCCTCCCCAAACTCAAATAAATGTAACATAAACATAACGGAGAACATTTCCGTAGGGAATAAGATTACCGTAAGCAACAACAAAAAAAAACAGCATATATGGCAAATTTATGGTCAGGGTTGACAATTGAGGGATTGGTGGAGGCTTGCATGGTCCCTGTAATTGAATAGAGAGAATTGTGAAAAGTGATCAAGCAATGATGAATGATTTATTATGGCTTTACATAATATTCCATGACGATATTCTAACCTCACATAAATACAATATAAACAAAAGTGAAACTGTTATCTTACCTTAATTGTCTAGAGAATTGGCAGATTCTTCTTCAGAGTCAAAAGCAGGAGGTCGGGGATGATTTCCTTGTGGTCTATATAGTTTTCCCTCCCCCCCCAAAAAAAAAAAAATTAAAGGAGATTGAGAGGATATGTATCGAGAAGAGAAAAATTACTTCTAAATCTTGAAAAAAATATTCATCTCTCATATCAAGCCTCCTTGACCATTCCTTAACGGTCTTCTACTGTCGTTCGATACACAGTGTATGATTTCTTTGGTCTTTTGGATCTATAAAATGATGGAACTCCCGCCTAGCAAAGACAATTTTATAGGTTATAATATTCATATCAGAACCTCCGATAGCCTCTTGGTTGTATAGCTTATTTACTGTAACCGCTGAAAAAAAGATATACCAATTAACCCTTGTCTTTGATGACCACTTTAGGGTACTGTTTATCTTGCTGTGACTAGAACTTTATTTAGAAATTATTTACAAATAGAGCAGTTAAACTAGAGGGTAAGTTCCCTTAAATAAGCTAGCACTATAATTACCGATTCCTTTTCTTGTTTTTTCTTTTGTGTAGGTAGCCTACAAAGCGACCACAATAAAAGACTTTTTCTCCTTGTCATAATGTAAAAAGGTAACATGCAATTATCGCACAAAAACACCAGTCTGTATAACATTGCGTGATTTCAAATACTCCAAGAAGTTAGATTTATTTGTTGAAACATTTAGACATAAAAAATAGGCGCATTCACACCCGTTGTACTTTACAGAGACAGTAATCATTATGAACATTTAAAAAAAAAAATACGAAAATCTCAACGTTGTTTCTATCAGCAGGCTTGGGTATGAGAGAAGGAAACAGTCAGACCAATCTTAGGTAAGCCAGGCGAACAGTTCTAATTGCTTTATTTGAGGCCAGGAGAGTAACTTGGGCAGACCTTTTGTATACTATTAACCAAATTTAAATCTCTTGTTGGCATGGGCTCATCAAAACAAAAGTCAACGTGTGCGAAACCTGACAAGAAACCCCAAAACGTGCAATTAAAAGTGGATTGCGGAAACTCCACACACAGGACATTGTCATGACCCTGTTTTTAACCTAGCATGACGAAAACTTAAAAAGTTACACTGTGCGATCGATCCTATGCCAATATCTGGAATAATTGGAGAGAGAAACTACCAATATGCTTACAGAAAACTATACTCTACGGAGACAGCCATCTGCTCTGTTGTAAATGATATACTGGGAATGATGGATGAAAATAAATGTGGTATTTTAATATCATTCGATCTCAGTGCTGCTTTTGATACAGTTGTGCATGAAATTACTGTGTACAAATTGGAAACTTTTATTCATCATATGAACCCTTAAACAGAGGGGTACCCCAGGGGGTTGTACTTGGCCCAATCTTATTCTACATCTATACTATTGGTCTATCAAAAATACTACAAAGGCATGGTGTGAAGTTCAACTTATCTCCGGATGACACAAAATCTTACTTCTCCATAAATGATATACATGACACTACTGAAGCTCTAAACCGAATCCTTGATAGTGTTAGAGAATGGATGACATTTAAACAACTAAAATTAAATGAGAACAAAACTGAATTCATGGTGGTGGGAAAGAGAAACAGCGTGAGAAACTTAGGTGATCTTAAAATGAACATAAATATGACTCGGTGCCAATATCTAGTAAAGTTCGAGATCTAGGTGTATTTCTTAACTGTAACGTGTCTCTCAATGCCCAAATAAATCATGTAATAACACTGGTGGTTATCATCTTAGAAATATTGCGTTTATAAGAAAAGTACCTGGACGAAAATTCTGTAAAGAAACTTCTGATAAACTGTGTTATTACCATGATTGATCACTGCAACCCCATCTATTTCACTTTACCAAAAGTACAGCTTAATATATTACAAAACATAATAAACCGAGGAGCAAGACTGATAAAAGGTGTCCAACCTAGAGAAAGGACCACCCTTATTCTAATTGATTCACACTGGCTGCCGATAAAATCAAGAATTGAATTTAAAATATGTACAATAAGGCACCAAGCTATCAGAACCGGTCGTCCAAAATACTTAAGAGAATTGCTACATATTGCGAAGCCAACAAATCGTGTCGACACGAGAATAGTTACAGATGGCTTCAAACTGTTGGAACCTAGATATATGTCTGCTATAGGCTCTAGAGCCTTTAGATATGCGGCCCCAAGACTATATAATAAGCTCCCACGAAACATTCGAATGATTGAAGACATTAAGGCTTTCAAGAGGAAACTGAAGACTTTCTTATTTAAAAAACCATACTACAGTGATGATTTAACAGTAAATGAACAATACGTGATATGAAATGTCAAATACTTTGAACGAACAAGATAAAATAACAGTGGAGGTCCCCCTGCTGTATGGGACCAAAAAAACACCCGTCAAAGTAAAGTAAGTATAGCAGGAGGTCTTATATTGTTCATACTGGTATCTGTCCTTAGTTACCATTTAACGTTACCGGGTACTATATTCTAACCACAATGGTTCAAACCTAAACTATCCTTATCACTGATTCCAAATATGAAGGCATGATTACATCATATGACCCAACTATGTACACAATCTACTAATGAGCTAGCAGTGTAGGCTTATAACATTAGGACTTAGATATCGCTCTAACAGGTAGGCCTGTTTTGAATTGAAATTTATTCCCTATTCAACTAAGGTAGGAAATATGACCGAGGTAACAACAACGTATATTATATTTTAATCCCAATGCTCTAATTCAAGAAATATTTCTGAAAATTTTGAAATTTTGACTTCATAAATACCGCAAATTATAAATAAAACAAAGTAGGAATTGTAATGCTTTGTGTCCAAACATATGTTTGAATATTAGACATGGGTTTAATTTCAATTTCCTTCTTTCAGAATGAATATCCAGGATATACGTTGGTACCCTACCTTATTATCATGAATGTCATAATTGAAATATTAGTGGTTTTATTGTATGACACCATGTTAACAACATGTAACGAAAAGGTTATGATAAAACATATTAATTTTGAACTTACTAGAAAGATCCTACAAAAATATTCTCGAACCACCAACCAAATATATCACATTTCCATTCTGACATTCTTATTAAATATATATTATTGAGATGTGTGAAATAACGAACTTTTGACTACTTTGAGTATGCCAATGAAACGTCTCTATCCTATTCTTTTATGATTATATCATAATTGAAATATTGGGATATTATATTATATATCTTAATGTTAAATAAACGAAATCAAGAGGCTAAACTTGGACTTCAATTCCTTTTGAACAAGAAACCTATAAGATAATAATGTCCAGAAATAGCCAATGTACTATATACAAATATTGACATGATAACTTAATTAGTTTTGAGATATGGTAGTCGACACTCCAATACTTCAATAAACAAAATGCAAGTTACAAGCATAACAGAGTTATTTAGATACGTTAAGTGGTGATATTATTATACACTATGCCCTGATATCATATACACATAACCAAGAGATTAGAACTAAAATACATTAAAGTGCTTCTAGGGGTACCAATGTAAACTATATAACTATAATCGTAACTAAAAATACTATGAAAGGGCAGGAAGGATTTGTAAATAAAAAATGAGAATCGGCAAAATAAGAAATTAGGAGGAAATGACTCTCATAAAAGAATGTGGCAGGTAGTTCCAGGAAAGCCTCCCCGCTCTGATTTCCGGATCCAAAGTTATATCGGGAATGTCACCCGGATATCTCTTTGATGTTTGGACACTGCTCAAGGAATAGAGTAGTAAGCTCCAATCGAGTGGGATGGGACAAAGTACTTTAACAAGAGACAGTGAGGTAAAAGGCTTTATGGGGATCAGTACTGTCAATGTTAAGCGTTCTAAGGACTACCAGGAAGCAATACTATAGAACAATACAATAAAGGATTGACATCGATAACGTTACTTCTAAATAAAACATAAAACTCACCTTAATCATATCTCATTTAGAAACACGGGGTCAGGAACTTCACATTAAATTTATGATTAACCTCACGAAATTAAAGCAACGGAAAGGATGCCCGACTTTAACAAGCAAGTCAGGCACCAGTTGGTTCTACAAGAGGTCAAGGTTGAAACAGCTGCATAAAGGACCACAAGAACTGATAGAAATAAGGAATGCCCCTTATCCCAACAACAAGCGAAGTCAGGCGTTGGTTGAAGGAAACTAGATTCAGGACCCTTAACTGCCAGCCATTAAAAGGAAACCGTGCTTGGGACTTCTGGTCACCTTAAATTGCCGCCTATCAACCATTATTGACCTGCCGCAACTGGGTCACTACTTGAAGTGGGCCGGTGAAGCTTCCCGCTATTAGGCCTTAGGAAACATCAACTGGGCAAGATATGGTTCTCTTTT
>NC_090751.1:78884600-78892100 GCF_036898095.1 Palaemon carinicauda
AACGATCGTTTGTGGTGAGAAAGACTGTTGGTATAAATGAGATTGTTTGTTTACATGTTTTAGTTAGGTTACGACAGTGGTGAATGTTTCGGAGCGAATGCTTTTTTATTTGACTGCAGCATAAGGCAGTTGTGTGAGAGCTGGATTATATATATATTTTTTCGACCAGCGTGGAAGTGTTTTTTGATTTTCAAAGTAAGTACAGTTTTGTTTATCTTTGCTTGTCGTGATTGTGAATGATAGGAACAATTTATTATTTATCTTTGATTATAGTGCGATAGTTCAGTTAGCTAGAAGTGTTCGTAAGTGTTTTTCTTTTTTATTTTGGCAGGCTGCGATTCCTCCTTTGGAGAGACCGAATTTTGAAAGTGGATTTATTGTTGATGACCTGGCCTGTATTAAGATTTTGTTTGTACTGCTCATTTGACTGCTCAACTGTTGACGACCTGGCCTGTGTATTTGGATTGATGATGATGATGATGATACTGGCACCTGTGACTCAAGGTGTTGAGGCCGATATGGCATAGAGAGAGAGACTCCTGTTTACCATATAGTGGTAGTTTGCCGTGAAAAGACAGTTCGGCTTGTGTGTGGCGTCAGTGCTGGTGTCGCAATATTTATAAACATATATTTTGAGTTGGTGTGCGGTTTAGATTTAAGTTTGTTAGGTTTTTTTGCGTTAATTTGGATGGGGTTTATGGTATATATAGTGTAAAGTTTTTGATGCTGGTGATTCTAGTTTAAAGTGTTAAGTTTTGATGAGTTTAAAGTTTTTTGGGATGGTTTGGTTTGATTTATTATAGTTTGTAAGAAATATATAGTTTTAAGGTTATGTTTTGTTTGTTTGTCCTTTTGTCCAAGAGTCCAGTTGATAAAGTAAGGGGAAAGTTTGTGTTGTGGAGATAATTGTCTGTTAGTGATTCAAGGGTGTGGGGCTTGTTTTTTAAACATCCCGCCACATTATTTTGGCGCCCGAACAGGGACTGCTGAGGTGGGATAGAAGCTGGACTGTTGGACGAAGGACGGAATTAGGTTAAGAATTTAGGATTAAGGTTGATGAAAAATGGAAGAGCAGAACAAGTTACTGAAGGAGGAATTGCGGCTGAGTAAGGAGCGTGAGGAGAGGTTGCTAATAGAGAATGAGAGGTTGAACTGGGAGAATGCGGCGATGCAGAAGGAGCTTAGGGAGTTAAAGGGGACAGTAGAGAGAGTGGAAGAATGTGTTGAGATGAGGATGCGAGAGAATGAAGAACGAATGGAGAAACGAATGGAAGATATGATGGGGCAAGTCATGGGGATGATGAAAACTATAATGGGTGAAGGTGCAGTCGGAGGAGTGTCCTCCGCTTCGGGTAATGGGTTGGTAGTGAAAGAGAAGGTTAAGGTAGGTGATAATGGGAAAGGAAGTGATAGTGATAGTAGTAATAGTGATGGTGATATTGAAGATAAGGGAATTAGGCATAGTAAGGATGAACAGAAAGGGGAGAGGAAAGATGAAAGGAAAGGTAAAAGTGATGTGAAGAAAGAGAAGAAAAAGTATCAGGCTGATAGCAAGGACGATCGTGAATGGGTTGAAAGTGGTAAGTAAGAAAAAGGGTAAGAAGGGAATGGTTAAGGATAGGAATTTAAGTGTGGAAGTGGATTCATTATATTCGAATGAGGAAGAAGGTAACAAGGGAGTAGACAGTGATGATAGCAGTGAGAATGAACGTGATGTGTGTAAGACTGTGTTTATGAGAGAGGTACCTCGGTGTGAAAGGTTCAATGAGCATAGCAGTAGGGATGTAAATGATTTTTCAAGGAGTATGAGAGGTATTGTCAGGATAAGTATGGTGATAGTAAAAGAGTTTGGGCTAGGGAGTTAGGAGAATATTTGACTGGGTATTTGTTGACGATGTATGGAGTGATAATGAGTGTAGGGGACGTTGATTATGAAAGTGTGAAAACGAGAATAATTGAGCAGGTAAAACGTATGAAAGGGAGTGTTAAGTATAAGCGTAAAAATGATTTTGATGAGGCAAGGATGAATGCAGGAGAAGCTATATCAATGTACGTATGTAGGTTGGAAACTTTAGCTAGGAAGAAGTATGGGGATGAAGGTATAAATGAGAATAAGGAGTTAATGAGGAAGTTTTTGGCAACAGTACCTGAGAATGTGTGTGAATTTATTAATTTGAAACGCAAAGAGAAAATGAGGTGGACGCAAGAGAGATTGACATGGGATGATATACTAGAGATAGTTGAGGATTATGAGTTAGATAGGTGCATGAAAGAAAGTAAATCTGTGAGTGTAAGAACTGGAATGGAAGAAAGTGTAATAGAATTTGGTAGTTATAAGGACGCAATTTTGAGAGGACCAATGAGGGTAGCTGATAATGTAGTAGATAGGAGTGTTAGGGCGAGTAATGTGGGAATACCTGTAAGGACAAATGAAGGGTTTAGGCAAAGGAATCAGGTTTGGAGGGATAGGAGTGCTAGTGCGCCGCAAGATAGGTCAGGTAGTTGTATCCGTGAAGAGAAGTGTTATAGATGTGGGAAAGTAGGACATAAGAAGAATGAATGTAGATGGGCTCTTGGTGCTTGTTTTGGATGTGGTGAGGTAGGGCATAGAATTAGCGAGTGCACGAAAGAGAAAGGGGTAAAATGTTATCGGTGTGGTATGACAGGGCACATAGCGAGTGGATGTCGGAGTAATCGTACAAATGTGATTTGCGGTAATTGTGGTAAGGATGGGCATTATGCTAGAATGTGCAAGGAGCCACGGGGTAAGTGTACTGAATGTGGTGCAGATGGGCATGTAGCTAGGGTATGTAGGAAGAAGGGAGGAAATCAGCCAGGATGTTCGGGAAACTAGAGTGTAAGAGGGTTCAGCTGGGTGAGTCCTCGAGTGTGTGCGGAGTGAATGTGATGCATGTTCGTGAAGGTTTATTACATGAAGACGTGATGGGCGAAAGAGCTTATGACTGCATGAGTGCAAAAGTAAATTTTAATGGAATAGAGCTAGTTGGTCTGATTGATACTGGTTGTGGTGTCAATTTAATGTTTAGGAATGCATACGATAAGGTAAGGGATGTGTGTGAATGTAGGGGGTGTAAAGGTGAAGTGAAAGGGATCGGTAATTTAAGTATGTCTGTGCAAGGAAAGTTACGAGAAAATGTTATGATTGGGGGGCTGATGATGGAAGATAATGATTTTTATGTGGTTGAGGGAGTAAATGACAAATACGATGTGTTGTTAGGTTATAACTTCTTGAAAAAATGCGGTATGATTGTACATCCTAGTGTAAATATGATAGAGATGAAAGTTAAGGGTAAATTTTGTGGGGAATTTTATTTCAATGAAGATGGTAGTGTATGTACGAAGGTATGGAAAGGTGTGCCGTTAATAGCAAAAGAAGGTGTTAAATTGTCTAAAGATGCGAGTGAGGGTTGTCAGTGTAAAAGTTGCATGGCCGAATAGTCTGGGAATTGCCAATAGTGACAATTGTGAATATGTAGTGGAAGGTTCGGAAGCAAGTAATTTGGTGAAAGCAAGTGTGCATGTGTATGATGGTATTTTGAATTTGCAGGAGCCGAAGGTGTATGTGAGCTTGTTGCCGACTGTAAGGAGGAAGAGAATACGGGGTATACGTGAGGGTGATTGTATGGGATGTATGTATACGTTGGTCAATGTAGAGGATGAAAGGTATGTTAAATTGAGACGGGTTATGACGGGTAAGATAAAGCCGGATGACGATTGGGACTATGAAAGTTTGAAAGAAAGAATTAATGTAGATGAGAATATAAGTGAGGGGGAAAGGGAACAATTGTATAGGATGTTATGGGATAGACGGAGAGTTTTGAGTCGCGGTGACGAGGATTGTGGGGGATCAAAGCTGCCTGAATTCAAGATAGTTCTTAGTAATGATACCCCCATATATCAGCGTCCCCGACATTTTTCTCCGCCTATTGCCAGAGAAATAGAAGAGCAGTGCCAGGAGTTAGAACAAATGGGTGTAATAGAAAGGAGTGAGAGTGCCTGGAATAGCCCTATTGTACCTGTAAGAAAGCCGGATGGAAGTTTACGGATGTGTATTGATTATAGAAAGGTGAATGAAGTAACTGTTAAAGAACGTTTTCCGATGAATGTAGTGTCTGACTGTGTGTATAAGATGCATGGTATGAAAGTTTTTACAAAGTTAGATTTAGTTAGGGGCTATTACCAGATGCCTCTGGCAGAGGGGAGCAGGCCCATTACGGCATTTTCAAGTAGAAGTTGTCATTTTCAGTTTAAAAGATTAAGTTTTGGCCTTGCTAATGCGCCTGCTGCCTTCCAGAGGGCGATGAATGTAGTTTTGGCTGGGTTTGATAGACAGAAGGTGACTGTTTTTATTGATGATATTTTGATTGCTAGTGAGACAGTTGAGGAACACATGCAGTTGCTTGAAGCAGTATTAGAACGGTTGATAGAAGTTGGGGTGAAAGTTAAGCTTGAAAAGTGTACATGGTTGGCCGGGGAGGTGGAATTTCTTGGGCATGTGGTGAGTGAATCGGGTATAAGGAAGAGTGAAAAGTTTGTGAGTAAGGTGAGAGAGTTTCCACGTCCTCATACGGTGCGTGAGTTGAGAGGGTTTCTTGGGTTAATTGAATTTGGTCGGAAGTTTGTCAGAGATTGTTCGGGAATAGGAAAGCCTTTGAATGAGTGGACAGGTAAGAGAAATAGTACGAGACTGAAATGGGATGAGCGTATGATTGAAGCATTTGAAAACTTGAAAGAAGAGGCTGCGAGAGACGTCACTTTGGCTTTTCCCGATTATAGTGAACATGCGAGTATGCTAGAGTTATATACGGATGCTAGTGGGATTAGTATGGGCGGTTGCTTGGTTCAAATGCAAAGAATAAACGGAGATGAACAGTTGAGAGTGATAGCGTATGTAAGTAAAGCATTTAATAAGGCTGAGCGAAAGTATTCCACGATTGAAAGGGAGTTGGCTGCGATAAGGTTTTGCGTGAAAGCGTTGAAGGTATTTTTGTATGGTGTGAAATTTATTGTGCGTACTGACCATCAGCCCCTAGTGTACATGATTAGGAAAGAGTCTGTGAATGCTAGAGTTGCGAGGACAATAGAGGATTTGAATGAATTTGACTTTAAGCTAGAATATGTACCTGGGAGTAAGAACGTGATAGCAGATGCGATGTCAAGAATGCATGGTAAGATAGAAGAGAGTAGCGAGAATGATAGTAATTTTGAAAGGTTGCCGGAAGATTTAATGGTGGTACAAAGTTTTGAAGGGGATGACATGGTGTATAAATGTATTTTGTGTGGGTTAAATAAGGTTAAATTGAAGGGTTTGAATAGGGATATACCTGCTAGTATAGATGAGCTTAGAATGAGTGTTAGGAATGAAGTATCAAAAGAAATGGCATATAAGGAGGAGGATAGTATGCTTGAGGGTGAATTGTTATCAAAAGTATTGTTGGTAGTAAGTATGTTATATGGTGTCACTGTTTATTTGTATTTTGGGTGGAATCGTCCGATGCAGTACCGAGCAAATAAAGAGACTGAAAGGGAGTATATATTGAGGTTACAATGTAATGAAAGATGTTGCAAGTTGTTGAGTAAGAAGGAGGATTGTCCGAGTGATTTGAATCAGAGTGGTATGAGCATAGAAGATAGCGAAGATGACCATGGGTGTGATAAGGATGACCCTATTGATAGGAGAGTAAACATTTGTATGCATGGTGTAAAAGGAAGAATGATGACGTATGTGGGTATAAATGAGAATGAATACTGTAGTTTAATTGATACAGGTGCACAAGTGTCATTAGTGAATATGTCTGTTATCAAGGAAATAGAGCGGTACAATTGGGAAGTGAAACGGCAATGTACGAGTGTGAGAATTCATGGGATAGGTAAAGGAAGTTTGCTAGTTTGGGAAGAAGTGCGTTTGAAAGTAAAACTGGGAAGTATGGAGGTGGAACATAATTTTATTGTAATGGGAGAGAATGAGATGCCTAGTTGTTTTTTGATAGGAATTGACTTTTTAAGATTGCATGATTTATCAGTTGATATTGGTAGTGGTTTGCTTCTGAAAAATGGATGTGAAGTAGTTGTGATAGAAGATAATAGTGTATTTATGGCGAATTTTGTTGGCATGGTTGATATTACGAGGAGTGAGGATGATCTACTGACTAAAGAGGAGGTGGAAGAAATGAAAGATGAATGTGAGGAAATTAAAAGGTTACGTGAATGTATGTTGAATAGTATTGAGGTAGAAGAATGGTCGTCTGATTTAGAGGTGTATAAGAAAGTTAGTAAGAGACTTATTGTGTGTAAGAATATTGTTTATTTTCTACATAAAGGAATGGATGAAGATATATATGTTCCTGTGTTTCCAATGCATGCAGCAGTAAGTATGTGTATGTTAGTGCATGACAGATATGGGCATATGGGTAAGAATAAATTATGGGAATGCATGCGTGAGAGATTGTTTACACCTGGGTTGAGTCAGATATGTAAGGATGTAGCGACTACGTGTGAAGATTGCCAGAAAGGGAAGTATCAGAGAGTGCATGCTAATCCGCCTGTTTTGAGATTACGTATGAAAGAACCATTTGAGATGTTTGTGATTGATTGTGTTTCGTTGCCTGTGACTGCGAGAAGACATGTGGGAATGATTGTTATGGTTGATCACATGAGTAAATTTACCTATGCAATACCCATCAAGGATAAACGGAGCGAGACTGTTGCAAGAATGGTTGGTCAAGTGATGTTGCCGATGTGTGTGTGTAAGCCTGTGAGAATGTTAAGTGATAATGGCCCTGAGTTTGTTGGATGGGAGTTTGAGCAGATGTTAAGAGAATGGGGTATTGAACATGTGTATTCGACTCCTTATATGCCAAGTGCGAATGGGTTGGCTGAAAGGACTGTAAGAACATTAACTGAAATTTTGCGAATGATGAGTACATGTGGTAATGATTGGGATTTGTATGTTGGTAGAGCGTTGTGGGCTTACAATGCAACAGTGCATAAGAGTACGAGTATGTCTCCATGTAAGTTTGTTTTAAATTTTGAAAAGATAATAAGACCGAGGTTGGGTGTGTCGGAGGATGATAGAGATGTGTGGAGGAAAGCAAATAAGAGGTTTGAAAGCTTTAAAGTTGGTGAGAGAGTGATGAAAGAAGTAATTGAAAAGGGTAGAATGAATGTAAATAAGGTGCGTGATAAATTTGAAGGTCCCTATGATGTGTTAGAAGTTGGTTCAAGTGGATTAAGTTACGTTTTGGGTAAGTTGTGTGTGGGTGGTATTGTGGAAAAAATTAGGGCCCACCACAACCAGTTGCGTAAATGGAAAGAGGTACCTGAGTATATCCAAGAGAATGGGATGAGTAAATGGTTGAAAAGGAACAAGGGTGAACCTAGTATGTATGAGGACTTAGGTCTGGAAGGTAAACAGTTAGTGTTAGTAGAATATAAGAAAAGGAAGAATACAAGAGCTTTAAGTAAAGATGAAAGAAGGGG
>NC_090751.1:78920361-78967861 GCF_036898095.1 Palaemon carinicauda
TTCAAATAAGATATATATATTAATACATTAAGTCGGATTCTCTTAACGACCTCGGGATCAGATCCCCAGGCGGAATCACCCAAACACTATAATATCAGACAGGCCGGGATTTGAACCCTTGTCCAGGATATCTGTGTTCCAGTGACCATACCACTCAACCACGTGGCTGAGTGGTATGGGAGTTAACATCGCATTTTCCTATATCACTGAAATGAATTAAGGTGTTACTGACATGCACTTGTGACTGCCCAGGTTCCAAATCCTCCTTCTGATGTCCCCTATACCTCTCAGGATAAAAACTTTTCTGATAAAACCATTCTGCGTCATAGAACTGATCATGTGCTCTCTTGAAGTCAACCTCGTAGAACCATAGCACATGAAGCCCGTTCCCTGTTCTAGCAAGTGCTTTAGATTAGTAAAACCGCTTCCTTAATCCACTCACCCTCAATACGTGTACTTCCTTCTCTCTCGCTCTTACTAGGCATGGTGAAAAAAAAATTTTCCTTGCTTAGTTCTAGTTACTCCTCTTTTTAAATTTTTTCATTTTGCATCTGTTATTCCCTGAGTATTGCACACCACAATTCTCCTTTGTTTCTTTAGTAACTTTCATTCATTATACCCTTATTAATCATTCCTCATACCTTGAATATTCTTTTCAGCTGACGTGTTCATCATTCCCCTGTTCAGTTTTACCTTTCATCCCCTCACTCCTCTTTAGATAATATTGTCTCATCTTCTTGAGCTCCGATATGTTTGTCTTAGTTATAAAAAGTGCTGATAATTTGAAGAAGGACACTGCGTTGTGTAGCATTCTGTTCATGAATGCTCATGTAATATTGTACGTTTTAAGTAACTCGTTAATTTGCATAATTCATTAATTTTAGCTAGTAATTATTTACATGTCTGTACCTATTCATAAGTCTGATTAGCTAGGATTTTTTGCAGACACAGCTATTAAAAGCCACTCAATTCTTTTGTATGTATTAAAAAATCTTACGCTAGACCCTGGATTTTGTTCTATTTACTTCCCCTTGGAGCTGCATGAATACTACTTGCATTTATACAAGCAACAATCAGCCCTATGGGAAAAGCAAAAAAAGAGAGCCATATCTTGCCCAGTTGATGTTTCTTAAGGCCTAATAGCGGGAAGCTTCAACGGCCCACTTCAAGTCGTGACCCAGTTGCGGCAGGTCAATAATGGTTGATAGGTGGCAATTTAAGGTGACCAGAAGTCCCAAGCACAGTTTCCTTTTAATGGCTGGCAGTTAAGGGTCCTGAATATAGTTTCCTTCAACCAGCGCCTGACTTCGCTTGTTGTTGGGATAAGGGGCATTCATTATTTCTTACAGTTCTTGTGGTCCTTTATGCAGCTGTTTTAACCTTGACCTCTTGTAGACCCAACTGGTGCCTGACTCGCTTGTTAAAGTCGGGCATCCTTTCCGTTGCTTTAATTTCGTGAGGTTAATCATAAATTTAATGTGAAGTTCCTTACCCCGTGTTTCTAAATGAGATATGATTAAGGTGAGTTTTATGTTTTATTTAGAAGTAACGTTATCGATGTCAATCCTTTATTGTATTGTTCTATAGTATTGCTTCCTGGTAGTCCTTAGAACGCTTAACATTGACAGTACAGATCCCCATAAAGCATTTTACCTCACTGTCTCTTGTTAAAGTACTTTGTCCCATCCTACTCGATTGGAGCTTACTACTCTATTCCTTGTGCAGTGTCCAAACATCAAGGAGATATAGGGGTGACATTCCCGATATAACTTTGGATCCGGAAATCAGAGCGGGGAGGCTTTCCTGGAACTACCTGCCACATTCTTTTATAAGAGTCATTTCCTCCTAATTTCTTATTTTGCCGATTCTCCTTTTTTATTTACAAATCCTTCCTGCCCTTTCATATTATTTTTAGTTACGATTATAATTATATGGTTTACATTGCTACCCCTAGAAGCACTTTAATGTATTTTAGGGTAAATTTACAGTTTCATCCATTATGGGGAAACTGGAATAAAAATATATTTGTTGCATCAGAAATAGTGTAATTCCAACGAATTTAACGTTTATTTTGACCGCAAACCATCCAATTTAGATATTTACTATGTAATTGGAGTTAAAACAACTAGTTGTTCCAGAATGCAGAAAGACCCTACTTCATCCCAACAATTATGGGGGACACCAGGTGGGAACCGGGGTTTTGGGTGGGGGGGGGGAGCGTCAAATGATATTTGCAATAAATGAATACCTATCCTTCCACCACCCCTCCCCCTATACCCCTATCTAGCCCTAACGGCGGGGGGGGGGGGGGCGCTCTGCCCCTCCTCCTGCAACCCGCCTTCAACCCCCCCTTAAGGCCACAGTGATTTTCAGGGCACTACTGAATCTAAGAAAACCCACGTAACCTAGCATAGGGGCCCTGTATCCCTACCTACGCCTACCGTGGGGGCACCGCCCCTCCTGCGACCCCCCCTTAAGGCCACAGTGATTTTCGGGACACTACCGAACCTAATACAACCACCTAACCTAGGGCCCTGTACCCCTACCTAGGCCTAGCCCCTGCGACCCCCCCCCCCCCCTTACAGCCACTACCTAACACATCCATCAAACAAAATCCAAAGTGATGGTACTGCTGTATACATCGTTATACTGTCACCATTATAATATACTCTATAAATTAATGAAACTTACCTTAAACTGTTGGTTCATAAAGATGTGCTGCTGCTTTGAGGAAAATGTGAAGCCGTTGGGAAGGTTCCTTGGCATGCAGGACAATTTTTATTTTGTAAAATTAAATTGTGTCTCTGGCACAAATGCACTAGTTTTTCAACAAATTCATTGTAAGTTAGGAAACAGTCAGGACAAGAAGATGAAATTTCAACTTCTTGTGCAACATGAGATGACGTGCTTTATATGGTCTCTATGTCTAAGAACGAAATGAAATGCCTGGGAAGATAATGTATTGTCGCGCTCTTGTATTGTCGCGCTGTGATTGGCCAAACATGTATGACGTCATAGTGGACAGGCGCTGTGATTGGCCAAACGTGTAAGACTTCATAGTGGACTAGTTTGTCAGCAGATTATAGTGGTTACAGGGCTCATTTAAGCAAATACAAGACACAGTCAACAATAACAACAGAATTGGAAAAAATCTGGGAGGAAGACATGAGTAGCGTGAGTTTGATCGTCGATATATAAAGAACAAGGCATTTGCGACAGATAATATTTTACAGAAATACTACAAAAGACTTGCTTTACTCGAGAAATATATTATTATAATAGATTTCCCATAGTGGATGAAACTGTAATAATACCTATTCTAGTTCTAATCTCTTGGTTATGTGTATTTAATATCAGGGCATAGTGTATAATAATATCACTACTTAACGTATCTAAATAACTCTGTTGTGCTTGTAACTTGCATTTTGTTTATAGAAGTGTCGACTACCATATCTCAAAACTAATTAAGTTATCATGTCAATATTTGTATATAGTACATTGGCTATTTCTGGACATTATTATCTTATAGGTTTCTTGTTCAAAAGGAATTGAAGTCCAAGTTTAGCCTCTTGATTTTGTTTATTTAACATTAAGATATATAATATAATATCCCAATATGTCAATTATGATATAATCATAAAAGAATAGGATAGAGACGTTTCATTGGCATGCTCAAAGTAGTCAAAAGTTCGTTATTTCACACATCTCAATAATATATATTTAATAAGAATGCCAGAATGGAAATATGATATATTTGGTTGGTGGTTCGAGAATATTTTTGCAAGATCTTTTCTAGTAAGTTCGAAATTAATATGTTTTATCATAACCTTTCCGTTACATGTTGTTAAAATCGTGTCATACAATAAAACCACTAATATTTCAATTATGACATTCATGATGATAGGGTAGGGTACCAACGTATATCATGGATATTCATTCTGAAAGAAGGAAATAGAAATTAAACCCATGTCTAATATTCAAACAGATGTTTGGTTGTAAAGCATTACAATTCCTACTTTTTTTTATTTATAATTTGCGGTATTTATGTAGCCAAAATTTCAAAACTTTCAGAAATATTTCTTGAATTAGAGCATTGGGATTAAAATATGATATACGTTGTTGTTACCTCGGTCATATTTCCTACCTTGATTGGATAGGGAATAAATTTCAATTCAAAACAGGCCTACCTGTTAGAGCGATATCTAAGTCCTAATGTTATAAGCTTACATTGCTAGCTCATTAGTAAATTGTGTACATAGTTGGGTCATATGATGTAATCATGCCTTCATATTTGGAATCAGTGATAAGGATAGTTTAGGTTTGAACCATTGTGGTTAGAATATAGTACCCGGTAACGTTAAATGGTAACTAAGGACAGATACCAGTATGAACAATATAAGACATCCTGCTATACTTACTTTACTTTGACGGGTGTTTTTTCGGTCCCATACAGCAGGGGGCCCTCCACTGTCATTTTATCTTGTCCGTTTAAAGTATTTGGCATTTCATATCACGTATTGTTCATTTACTGTTAAATCATCAGTGTAGTATGATTTTTTAAATAAGAAAGTCTTCAGTTTCCTCTTGAAAGCCTTAATGTCTTCAATCATTCGAATGTTTTGTGGGGGCTTATTATATAATCCTGGGGCCGCATATTTAAAGGCTCTAGAGCCTAAAGCAGACATATATCTAGGTTCCAACAGTTTGAAGCCATCTGTAACTATTCTCGTGTCGACACGATTTGTTGGCTTTGCAATATGTAGCAATTCTCTTAAGTATTTTGGACGACCGGTTCTGATAGCTTGGTGCCTTATTGTACATATTTTAAATTCAATTCTTGATTTTATCGGCAGCCAGTGTGAATCAATTAGTATAGGGGTGGTACTTTTTCTAGGTTGGACACCTTTTATCAGTCTTGCTCCTCGGTTTATTATGTTTTGTAATTTATTAAGCTGTACTTTTGGTAAAGTGAAATAGATGGGGTTGCAGTGGTCAATCATGGTAATAACAAAGTTTATCAGAAGTTTCTTTACATAATTTTCGTCCAGGTACTTTTCTTATAAACGCAATATTTCTAAGATGATAACCACCAGTGATTTATTTGGGCATTGAGAGACACGGTACAGTTAAGAAATACACCTAGATCTCGAACTTTACTAGATATTGGCACCGAGTCATATTTATGTTCATTTTAAGATCACCTAAGTTTCTCACGCTGTTTCTCTTTCCCCCCACCATGAATTCAGTTTTGTTCTCATTTAATTTTAGTTATTTAAATGTCATCCATTCTCTAACACTATCAAGGATTCGGTTTAGAGCTTCAGTAGTGTCATGTATATCATTTATGGAGAAGTAAGATTTTGTGTCATCCGGAGATAAGTTGAACTTCACACCATGCCTTTGTAGTATATTTGATACACCAATAGTATAGATGCAGAATAAGATTGGGCCAAGTACAACCCCCTGGGGTACCCCTCTGTTTAAGGGTTCATATGATGAATTAAAGTTTCCAATTTGTACACAGTAATTTCATGCACAACTGTATCAAAAGCAGCACTGAGATCGAATGATATTGAAATACCACATTTATTTTCATCCATCATTCCCAGTATATCCTTTACAACAGAGCAGATGGCTGTCTCCGTAGAGTATAGTTTTTTGTAAGCATATTGGTAGTTTCTCTCTCCAATTACTCCAGATATTGGCATAGGATCGAACGCACAGTGTAACTTTTTAAGTTTTAGTCATGCTAGGTTGAAAACAGGGTCATGACAATGTCCTGTGTGTGGAGTTTCCGCAATCCACTTTTAATTGCACGTTTTGGGGTTTCTTGTCAGGTCTCGCACACGTTGACTTTTGTTTTGATGGGCCCATGCCAACAAGAGATTTAAATTTGGTTAATAGTATACAAAAGGTCTGCCCAGGTTACTCTCCTGGCCTCAAATAAAGCAATTAGAACTGTTCGCCTGGCTTACCTAAGATTGGTCTGACTGTTTCCTTCTCTCATACCAAAGCCTGATAGAAACAACGTTAAGATTTTCGTTTTTTTTTTTTTTTTTTTTTTTTTTTTTTTTTTTTTTTTTTTTTTTTTTTTTTTTTTTTAAATGTTCATAATGATTACTGTCTCTGTGAAGTACAATGGGTCTGAATGCGCCTATTTTTTATATCTAAATGTTTCAACAAATAAATCTAACTTCTTGGAGTATTTGAAATCACACAATGTTAAACAGACAGGTGTTTTCGTGCGATAATTACATGTTACCTTTTTACATTATGATAAGGAGAAAGAATCTTTTATTGTGGTCGCTTTGTAGGCTACCTACACAAAAGAAAAAACAAGAAAAGGAATCGGTAATTATAGTGTTAGCTTATTTAAGGGAACTTACTATCTTGTTTAACTGCTCTATTTGTAAATAATTTCTATATAAATTCTAGTCACAGCAAGATAAACAGTACCCTAAAGTGGTCATCAAAGACAATGGTTAATTGGTATATCTTTTTTTTCAGCGGTTACAGTAAATAAGCTATACAACCAAGAGGCTATCGGAGGTTCTGATATGAAAATTGCAACCTATAAAATTGTCTTTGCTAGGCGGGAGTTCCATCATTTTATAGATCCAAAAGACCAAAGAATTCATACACTGTGTATCGAACGACAGTAGAAGACCGTTAAGGAATGGTCGAGTAGGCTTGATATGGGAGATGAATATTTTTTTTCAAGATTTAGAAGTAATTTTTCTCTTCTCGATACGTATCCTCTCAATCTCCTTTAACATTTTTTTTTTGGGGGGGGGAGGGAAAACTATATAGACCACAAGGAAAATAATCCCCGACCTCCTGCTTTTGACTACGAAGAAGAATCTGCCAATTCTTTAGACAATTAAGGTAAGATAAGAGTTTCACTTTTGTTTATATTGTATTTATGTGAGGTTAGAATATCGTCATGGAATATTATGTAAATCCATAATAAATCATTCATCATTGCTTGATCACTTTTCACAATTCTCTCTATTCAATTACAGGGACCATGCAAGCCTCCACCAATCCCTCAATTGTCAACTCTGACCATAAATTTGCCATATATGCTATTTTTTTGTTGTTGCTTAGGGTAATTTTATTCCCTACGGAAATGTTCTCCGTTATGTTTATGTTACATTTATTTGAGTTTGGGGAAGGTTAGGTTATTGTCTTAAAATCATATGGAAAACCATTACAAATTATAAACCCTACATTACTTTGAATGGACTGTGTCCGGTAGTTTCATGTCGGCTAATGTTAATTTGCCACTGAACAAACTTGAAGCCCACTGACCATTTTTTACTATTATTTTCCTGCATCCAGATGGCAAGTTTGTCCTGAATAACACCATTTAGCCGTTCAACCGCACCCTGGCACAGGACAGCGTAATACTCTATTCAATTCAGGCAAAATATGGTTGCCTAATCTGAAAGTCTTGCTTAATGTGCAGATTAGACACGCATTTTGCACAATATAAATATTAGGCAAACTGTTTGCTTAAAGTACACATTAGGCAATTTCCGCTGCCTAATGTACACATTAGGCAATTATCAACATTGAGCGTAACATATATATATGTATACATACATATATGTATATATATATATATATATATATATATATATATATATATATATATATATATATATATGTGTGTGTGTGTGTACGTATGTATATATATATATATATATATATATATATATATATATATATATATATATATATATATATATATATATATATATATATATATATATATATATATATATATATATATGATAAATTTTTGCACATTTAAACGTGTTTTTTCATATTTCAAATAAGATATATATATTAATACATTAAAGTCGGATTTTCTTAACGACCTCGGGATCAGATCCCCAGGCGGAATCACCCAAACACTATAATATCAGACAGGCCGGGATTTGAACCCTTGTCCAGGATATCTGTGTTCCAGTGACCATACCACTCAACCACGTGGCTGAGTGGTATGGGAGTTAAACATCGCATTTTCCTATATCACTGAAATGAATTAAGGTGTTACTGACATGTCACTTGTGACTGCCCAGGTTCCAAATCCTCCTTCTGATGTCCCCTATACCTCTCAGGATAAAAACTTTTCTGATAAAACCATTCTGCGTCATAGAACTGATCATGTGCTCTCTTGAAGTCAACCTCGTAGAACCATAGCACATGAAGCCCGTTCCCTGTTCTAGCAAGTGCTTTAGATTAGTAAAACCGCTTCCTTAATCCACTCACCCTCAATACGTGTACTTCCTTCTCTCTCGCTCTTACTAGGCATGGTGAAAAAAAAATTTTCCTTGCTTAGTTCTAGTTACTCCTCTTTTTAAATTTTTTCATTTTGCATTTGTTATTCCCTGAGTATTGCACACCACAATTCTCCTTTGTTTCTTTAGTAACTTTCATTCATTATACCCTTATTAATCATTCCTCATACCTTGAATATTCTTTTCAGCTGACGTGTTCATCATTCCCCTGTTCAGTTTTACCTTTCATCCCCTCACTCCTCTTTAGATAATATTGTCTCATCTTCTTGAGCTCCGATATGTTTGTCTTAGTTATAAAAAGTGCTGATAATTTGAAGAAGGACACTGCGTTGTGTAGCATTCTGTTCATGAATGCTCATGTAATATTGTACGTTTTAAGTAACTCGTTAATTTGCATAATTCATTAATTTTAGCTAGTAATTATTTACATGTCTGTACCTATTCATAAGTCTGATTAGCTAGGATTTTTTGCAGACACAGCTATTAAAAGCCACTCAATTCTTTTGTATGTATTAAAAAATCTTACGCTAGACCCTGGATTTTGTTCTATTTACTTCCCCTTGGAGCTGCATGAATACTACTTGCATTTATACAAGCAACAATCAGCCCTATGGGAAAAGCAAAAAAAGAGAGCCATATCTTGCCCAGTTGATGTTTCTTAAGGCCTAATAGCGGGAAGCTTCAACGGCCCACTTCAAGTCGTGACCCAGTTGCGGCAGGTCAATAATGGTTGATAGGTGGCAATTTAAGGTGACCAGAAGTCCCAAGCACAGTTTCCTTTTAATGGCTGGCAGTTAAGGGTCCTGAATATAGTTTCCTTCAACCAGCGCCTGACTTCGCTTGTTGTTGGGATAAGGGGCATTCATTATTTCTTACAGTTCTTGTGGTCCTTTATGCAGCTGTTTTAACCTTGACCTCTTGTAGACCCAACTGGTGCCTGACTCGCTTGTTAAAGTCGGGCATCCTTTCCGTTGCTTTAATTTCGTGAGGTTAATCATAAATTTAATGTGAAGTTCCTTACCCCGTGTTTCTAAATGAGATATGATTAAGGTGAGTTTTATGTTTTATTTAGAAGTAACGTTATCGATGTCAATCCTTTATTGTATTGTTCTATAGTATTGCTTCCTGGTAGTCCTTAGAACGCTTAACATTGACAGTACAGATCCCCATAAAGCATTTTACCTCACTGTCTCTTGTTAAAGTACTTTGTCCCATCCTTCTCGATTGGAGCTTACTACTCTATTCCTTGTGCAGTGTCCAAACATCAAGGAGATATAGGGGTGACATTCCCGATATAACTTTGGATCCGGAAATCAGAGCGGGGAGGCTTTCCTGGAACTACCTGCCACATTCTTTTATAAGAGTCATTTCCTCCTAATTTCTTATTTTGCCGATTCTCCTTTTTTATTTACAAATCCTTCCTGCCCTTTCATATTATTTTTAGTTACGATTATAATTATATAGTTTACATTGCTACCCCTAGAAGCACTTTAATGTATTTTAGGGTAAATTTACAGTTTCATCCATTATGGGGAAACTGGAATAAAAATATATTTGTTGCCTCAGAAATAGTGTAGTTCCAACGAATTTAACGTTTATTTTGACCGCAAACCATCCGATTTAGATATTTACTATGTAATTGGAGTTAAAACAACTAGTTGTTCCAGAATGCAGAAAGACCCTACTTCATCCCAACAATTATGGGGGACACCAGGTGGGAACCGGGGTTTTGAGTGGGGGGGGGCGCGTCAAATGATATTTGCAATAAATGAATACCTATCCTTCCACCACCCCTCCCCCTATACCCCTATCTAGCCCTAACGGCGGGGGGGGGGGGGGCTTTGCCCCTCCTCCTGCAACCCGCCTTCAACCCCCCCTTAAGGCCACAGTGATTTTCAGGGCACTACTGAATCTAAGAAAACCCACCTAACCTAGCATAGGGGCCCTGTATCCCTACCTACGCCTACCGTGGGGGCACCGCCCCTCCTGCGACCCCCCCTTAAGGCCACAGTGATTTTCGGGACACTACCGAACCTAATACATTCACCTAACCTAGGGCCCTGTACCCCTACCTAGGCCTAGCCCCTGCGACCCCCCCCCTCCTTACAAGCACTACCTAACACATCCATCAAACAAAATCCAAAGTGATGGTACTGCTGTATACATCGTTATACTGTCACCATTATAATATACTCTATAAATTAATGAAACTTACCTTAAACTGTTGGTTCATAAAGATGTGCTGCTGCTTTGAGGAAAATGTGAAGCCGTTGGGAAGGTTCCTTGGCATGCAGGACAATTTTTATTTTGTAAAATTAAATTGTGTCTCTGGCACAAATGCACTAGTTTTTCAACAAATTCATTGTAAGTTAGGAAACAGTCAGGACAAGAAGATGAAATTTCAACTTCTTGTGCAACATGAGATGACGTGCTTTATATGGTCTCTATGTCTAAGAACGAAATGAAATGCCTGGGAAGATAATGTATTGTCGCGCTCTTGTATTGTCGCGCTGTGATTGGCCAAACATGTATGACGTCATAGTGGACAGGCGCTGTGATTGGCCAAACGTGTAAGACTTCATAGTGGACTAGTTTGTCAGCAGATTATAGTGGTTACAGGGCTCATTTAAGCAAATACAAGACACAGTCAACAATAACAACAGAATTGGAAAAAATCTGGGAGGAAGACATGAGTAGCGTGAGTTTGATCGTCGATATATAAAGAACAAGGCATTTGCGACAGATAATATTTTACAGAAATACTACAAAAGACTTGCTTTACTCGAGAAATATATTATTATAATAGATTTCCCATAATGGATGAAACTGTAATAATACCTATTCTAGTTCTAATCTCTTGGTTATGTGTATTTAATATCAGGGCATAGTGTATAATAATATCACTACTTAACGTATCTAAATAACTCTGTTGTGCTTGTAACTTTCATTTTGTTTATAGAAGTGTCGACTACCATATCTCAAAACTAATTAAGTTATCATGTCAATATTTGTATATAGTACATTGGCTATTTCTGGACATTATTATCTTATAGGTTTCTTGTTCAAAAGGAATTGAAGTCCAAGTTTAGCCTCTTGATTTTGTTTATTTAACATTAAGATATATAATATAATATCCCAATATGTCAATTATGATATAATCATAAAAGAATAGGATAGAGACGTTTCATTGGCATGCTCAAAGTAGTCAAAAGTTCGTTATTTCACACATCTCAATAATATATATTTAATAAGAATGCCAGAATGGAAATATGATATATTTGGTTGGTGGTTCGAGAATATTTTTGCAAGATCTTTTCTAGTAAGTTCGAAATTAATATGTTTTATCATAACCTTTCCGTTACATGTTGTTAACATCGTGTCATACAATAAAACCACTAATATTTCAATTATGACATTCATGATGATAGGGTAGGGTATCAACGTATATCATGGATATTCATTCTGAAAGAAGGAAATAGAAATTAAACCCATGTCTAATATTCAAACAGATGTTTGGTTGTAAAGCATTACAATTCCTACTTTTTTTTATTTATAATTTTCGGTATTTATGTAGTCAAAATTTCAAAACTTTCAGAAATATTTCTTGAATTAGAGCATTGGGATTGAAATATGATATACGTTGTTGTTACCTCGGTCATATTTCCTACCTTGATTGGATAGGGAATAAATTTCAATTCAAAACAGGCCTACCTGTTAGAGCGATATCTAAGTCCTAATGTTATAAGCCTACATTGCTAGCTCATTAGTAAATTGTGTACATAGTTGGGTCATATGATGTAATCATGCCTTCATATTTGGAATCAGTGATAAGGATAGTTTAGGTTTGAACCATTGTGGTTAGAATATAGTACCCGGTAACGTTAAATGGTAACTAAGGACAGATACCAGTATGAACAATATAAGACATCCTGCTATACTTACTTTACTTTGACGGGTGTTTTTTCGGTCCCATACAGCAGGGGGCCCTCCACTGTCATTTTATCTTGTTCGTTTAAAGTATTTGGCATTTCATATCACGCATTGTTCATTTACTGTTAAATCATCAGTGTAGTATGATTTTTTAAATAAGAAAGTCTTCAGTTTCCTCTTGAAAGCCTTAATGTCTTCAATCATTCGAATGTTTCGTGGGGGCTTATTATATAGTCCTGGGGCCGCATATTTAAAGGCTCTAGAGCCTAAAGCAGACATATATCTAGGTTCCAACAGTTTGAAGCCATCTGTAACTATTCTCGTGTCGACACGATTTGTTGGCTTTGCAATATGTAGCAATTCTCTTAAGTATTTTGGACGACCGGTTCTGATAGCTTGGTGCCTTATTGTACATATTTTAAATTCAATTCTTGATTTTATCGGCAGCCAGTGTGAATCAATTAGTATAGGGGTGGTACTTTTTCTAGGTTGGACACCTTTTATCAGTCTTGCTCCTCGGTTTATTAAGTTTTGTAATTTATTAAGCTGTACTTTTGGTAAAGTGAAATAGATGGGGTTGCAGTGGTCAATCATGGTAATAACAAAGTTTATCAGAAGTTTCTTTACATAATTTTCGTCCAGGTACTTTTCTTATAAACGCAATATTTCTAAGATGATAACCACCAGTGATTTATTTGGGCATTGAGAGACACGGTACTGTTAAGAAATACACCTAGATCTCGAACTTTACTAGATATTGGCACCGAGTCATATTTATGTTCATTTTAAGATCACCTAAGTTTCTCACGCTGTTTCTCTTTCCCCCCACCATGAATTCAGTTTTGTTCTCATTTAATTTTAGTTATTTAAATGTCATCCATTCTCTAACACTATCAAGGATTCGGTTTAGAGCTTCAGTAGTGTCATGTATATCATTTATGGAGAAGTAAGATTTTGTGTCATCCGGAGATAAGTTGAACTTCACACCATGCCTTTGTAGTATATTTGATACACCAATAGTATAGATGCAGAATAAGATTGGGCCAAGTACAACCCCCTGGGGTACCCCTCTGTTTAAGGGTTCATATGATGAATTAAAGTTTCCAATTTGTACACAGTAATTTCATGCACAACTGTATCAAAAGCAGCACTGAGATCGAATGATATTGAAATACCACATTTATTTTCATCCATCATTCCCAGTATATCCTTTACAACAGAGCAGATGGCTGTCTCCGTAGAGTATAGTTTTTTTGTAAGCATATTGGTAGTTTCTCTCTCCAATTACTCCAGATATTGGCATAGGATCGAACGCACAGTGTAACTTTTTAAGTTTTCGTCATGCTAGGTTGAAAACAGGGTCATGACAATGTCCTGTGTGTGGAGTTTCCGCAATCCACTTTTAATTGCACGTTTTGGGGTTTCTTGTCAGGTCTTGCACACGTTGACTTTTGTTTTGATGGGCCCATGCCAACAAGAGATTTAAATTTGGTTAATAGTATACAAAAGGTCTGCCCAGGTTACTCTCCTGACCTCAAATAAAGCAATTAGAACTGTTCGCCTGGCTTACCTAAGATTGGTCTGACTGTTTCCTTCTCTCATACCAAAGCCTGATAGAAACAACGTTGAGATTTTCGTTTTTTTTTTTTTTTTTTTTTTTTTTTTTTTTTTTTTTTTTTTTTTTAAATGTTCATAATGATTACTGTCTCTGTGAAGTACAATGGGTGTGAATGCGCCTATTTTTTATGTCTAAATGTTTCAACAAATAAATCTAACTTCTTGGAGTATTTGAAATCACACAATGTTAAACAGACAGGTGTTTTCGTGCGATAATTACATGTTACCTTTTTACATTATGATAAGGAGAAAGAATCTTTTATTGTGGTCGCTTTGTAGGCTACCTACACAAAAGAAAAAACAAGAAAAGGAATCGGTAATTATAGTGTTAGCTTATTTAAGGGAACTTACTATCTTGTTTAACTGCTCTATTTGTAAATAATTTCTATATAAATTCTAGTCACAGCAAGATAAACAGTACCCTAAAGTGGTCATCAAAGACAATGGTTAATTGGTATATCTTTTTTTTTTTCAGCGGTTACAGTAAATAAGCTATACAACCAAGAGGCTATCGGAGGTTCTGATATGAAAATTGCAACCTATAAAATTGTCTTTGCTAGGCGGGAGTTCCATCATTTTATAGATCCAAAAGACCAAAGAATTCATACACTGTGTATCGAACGACAGTAGAAGACCGTTAAGGAATGGTCGAGTAGGCTTGATATGGGAGATGAATATTTTTTTTCAAGATTTAGAAGTAATTTTTCTCTTCTCGATACGTATCCTCTCAATCTCCTTTAACATTTTTTTTTTTGGGAGGGGGGGAGGGAAAACTATATAGACCACAAGGAAAATAATCCCCGACCTCCTGCTTTTGACTACGAAGAAGAATCTGCCAATTCTTTAGACAATTAAGGTAAGATAAGAGTTTCACTTTTGTTTATATTGTATTTATGTGAGGTTAGAATATCGTCATGGAATATTATGTAAATCCATAATAAATCATTCATCATTGCTTGATCACTTTTCACAATTCTCTCTATTCAATTACAGGGACCATGCAAGCCTCCACCAATCCCTCAATTGTCAACTCTGACCATAAATTTGCCATATATGCTATTTTTTTGTTGTTGCTTAGGGTAATTTTATTCCCTACGGAAATGTTCTCCGTTATGTTTATGTTACATTTATTTGAGTTTGGGGAAGGTTAGGTTATTGTCTTAAAATCATATGGAAAACCATTACAAATTATAAACCCTACATGGTCATCTTTCATTGATACTTTATACCATTACAGAATCCATGCAAGTCTATACCCGTTTTCCATCACCTAGATTTTGCAGTCTCTCCTATCTTTTATTTTTTAGATTGATTTGCATTCGATTATGGGAGCGTCTACCAAATTTCAAACCCTTGCAGTGGCTACTTTCCTCTTCGTAAGGCTAGAAGAAACTCTCTAGCCATGGTAAACAGCTCTTCCAGGAGAAACACACTACAAAATCAAACCATTGTTCTCTAATCTTGGGTAAGGCCATAGCTTCTGTACCATGGTCTTGTACTGTCATGGGTTAGAGTTCTCTTGCCTGAGGGTACACTTAGGCATACTATTCTATTTAATTTTTATTCCTCATTTTTTGCTAAAATCTTTTATAATTTATATAGGAGATTTTTATTTTGATGATGTTACTCTTCCTTAAATATTTTATCTTTCCATGTTTCCATTCCTCACTGGGCTATTTTCCTTGTTTGAGCTCCTTTAGCTTAGCAAGTAACAATACTAATAACAATATCAACATTATTATTATTATTATTATTATTATTATTATTATTATTATTATTATTATTATTATTATTTGTTAGATCTTAAACTAGGCAGGATCAAGAAATGACAGTCAGCGTTGTTTCTTATCTTCATTGCAACTGACGCTGCTGCATCATGCACAGCGGAAGGAAATACAGATAGCCCGTGACGTAGACAATGACGTCACTTACGTGGGCGGAGCTTAGGCGCTGCAAGCAGCCTCATCTTACATCTCTCTCCCAAAATATTACGAGGGTAATATTTTCAAAACTTATAAATGACGATATCAAAAGCAGGTATGATAAACAAAATTCTATACTCTCTTAATGTAAAACATCAGACATATAAGGTAAATCATAATCGTAATAATTAATGGTAACGTTCAGATGAGAGAGAGAGAGAGAGAGAGAGAGAGAGAGAGAGAGAGAGAGAGAGAGAGAGAGAGATAACAACATCGACAGCATTAACGTAACCTCAATGAAACAATAATTACATCAGCATTGTCAGATGTACACTAAAATTGAGTCGTGAATGCAACACCAACCTAACTTAAAATTTCCTACAAAATATAATTTTGTAAATGAAATCAATGCACGTCTAAGTGCAGTAAAATAAAACAGAATTTTTCATTTTATAAATGCAAGATCAAAGCAGAGATAATTAAACATAATCGTTCATCAATGCACGTCTAAGTGCAGTAAAATAAAACCGAATTTTTCATTTTATAAATAAATGCAAGATCAAAGCAGAGATAATTAAACATAATCGTTCATCCAGGCAGGGGCCTCTCTCTTCCTTGGAGGCCGTACCTTTGGCGCTGATGGGGGAATCTTAGGCTCATGACCCACTTCGTCGTCGGTAGGAGTGGCTCCTCTTGTCTCATTGACGGGCAGTTCAGTGACCTTGAGGTGTCTTCTGTTCCTTATGGACGGACGCCCACTACCATCTAGTCTCACGATGTACTGTCTATGAGGTCGTCGCTCGACTATGATTCCCAGCCTGTCCCAGGCCTTGGTCATCTGGTTCTGAATCCTAACCTGAGTGCCTGGCTGTAAGGGCGTTAGCCTCCTGTCGCTGCCGCTTTCGATTATCTTCTCATTTTTCTCTGCTACTTGAAGTTCTCTTTTTCTAATGGATTTTCTTCAGTGTTGGTCTATCATATAGTTGATTTTTGCAGTCGGTACACCATCCCGTAACTGTCTCCCAGTTGCCAGTTGCGCCGGAGATTTATTTATACCTCTTAAGGTGTGTTCAGGTATTGTAGCATGACCAATGATACCTTGTCGTTATCGAGGCTTCCAGTCCCACTGATACTTGTTCTAATTATCTTTTTCGCGGACTTAACCGCGGCCTCGGCTCTCCCATTTGACTGTGGATAGTGGGCCGATGATAGGCGTATGTCAACTCTCCATCTCCTGTAGAAGGTCATCATCTCTTCACTCACCAGGTTGGTGCCGCCGTCGGTAGACAATTGTTCGGGTGCTCCCCATCGAGTGAAGTAATGCCTAAGTTTTGTCATGACCTTTGCAGACGAGGTGCCATTGGGGAAGTGGGCTATTTCTAGCCAGCCTGTAAGCCTGTCACAATATGCCATATACATGCGTCCTTCGAGCTGAAACAGGTCCATGACAGTCTGTTGGAACGGATACTCTGGGGCAGGGGTCATTTTCATGACTTCGGCAGGAAGTGATGGTGCGTGGGTGTCGCACGATGTACATCGTGAACGATGATGCTGGAGGTCACCCACGATGCCTGGCCAATAGACCGAATGTCTCGCTCTCCTCAACATTGTATCTAGGCCTTGATGTCCAGCATGGAGGTTGGCGGTTATCTGGTGACGTAGCCCTTCGGGAATGACAAGGCGGATGCAGTTGTCGTTGAAACAGTATGTGACCAGGTTGCCAGATATAGAGAGACGTTCTCTGATGCCGTAGAAGGGCCTCAAACATGCAATTTCTTGAGATTTCTTCGGGTTCCAATCCCCTGCATTCAATCGAGCGACTAGCAGCTGATATGCTGGGTCGTCCATGGCTGCCTCTTCAATAGTTTTCTCGTCTATAGTGCACTGCTCCTGTAGGTTTTCTGCGATTGCTGACACCATGGCAATCGTTAATTCTTCGTTAAAGCTCGCATTCTGTCCATCTGGTGTCGTCCTCAGGGTAGGAAAACGAGAAAGAAAGTCAGCAGCATGATTTCTCTTGCCCGGTAGATATTTAACGTTGAAATTATACAATAATGTTTTCTCCTTTAATCTAAACAGTCTGGGGTTGGTAATGTCGCCGAGACTCCTATTGCCTAGTAACTTGACTAAGGGGTGGTGGTCCGTGACAATGGTTAAGTTTGGGCAGCCCAATAAGAACAACCTTGCCTTTTTTAAACACCAAGCCACTGCAAGGGCTTCCCCCTCCACAGCTGCATACCCAGAATCGGCGGGCGTGAGGAACCGACTGCCGCGAAGTGCTATTCTCCAACCATCTCTACAACAGAAGCGGGTTTCGACGGAGGTGCAACTGCAATATTGTTGGAGGATGACGAAGCCCACCCCCTCCTTACTCCGGTCAGTGACTGCAACAGTCGGCCGCAGCTTATCGTAGTAGGTGAGGCCGTCCTTGGCCAACTTGCAGACGATGTCTTGCACTTGATGAAACTTTTCCTGAAGGTAATCATCCCAATAAACCTGTTTGGCCGAGGGCTTCTTCAGCAGGTCTCTAAAGTGGGTCATGATGGGCGCCGTTGTCAGGAAGGGGGCCAACTGATTAACAAAACCATACCATGACCTGATGTCGGATATTGTGGGCTTTTGGGGCATAGAAAAACGTTTTATGGCAGATAAATAATCTTCTGAAGGCTTGTAGGAGTCCCAACCGACGTCGAATCCGACAAATTCCACTTCTTTCTTGCAAAACTTGAATTTTTCTGGTTTCAAAGTGATGCCCTTGTATGCACAGACAGTAAGGAAGTCGTACACATGCCAAAAGGCGCTTTCTACGCTCGAATCGTACAGAAGTGTATCATCCACACACTTAAACTTCCTGGGTACTTCTTCAATGGCATCATCCAAACGGCGTGTATATGCGTCGGAGGCAGAGCAATGTCCCATTGGTGTCCTTCGGTATTGGTACCTACCCCAAGGTGTAATGAACGTGGTTAGGGGTATGCTCTCCTTGTCCAGTTCTACCTGGTGAAATCCCCAATAGGCGTCGGCCATAGTCTTGTATGAGCAAAGGGGAATGCTGGATACCATATCGAAGGGCGTAGAGGTATGGTGCGTCTCCCTTCTACAACTTGCATTAAGTTTTTGGTAGTCGACCGTACGTCTGGGTTGCCCCGTTTTCTTTGCCACGACCACCATACGTGAACACCATTCCGTGGGCTCTCCAGGGGGAGCTCTTTGTAGGACCCCTCTCTTGACGTCCTCCTCCAACTGGGCTTTCACCTCCTTTTCCCAGTGCTTAGGTACCGACGCAGGTGTGTGGCATGCGTAAGGAACTGCGTCAGGTAATAAGTGAATACGGTGGGGTTCCCCATCCATTACCGGGAGGGGTTCTCTCTCGGTGTTGAAAGTCGTACTTGAAAAATGGGCTAATAACCAGTTTTCTAATCTGGCAATATTTTCCTCACTAGGGGGAAACGGAATGGCCGACGGTCTCACGGGTTGATCAGTTGCTTCCGCTAATGTAAGAGTTGTACTAGCTGCTGCGGGGGCAGAGTCCGTGAAGGGAGCGTGGTTAGGAAACGTTTCTGGCACAAGACCAAGTTTCTTGCAAGCATCCAGGGATAAATAAAAATCAATGGAGGACTTTACGAAGTATACTTCCTGAGTTGTATGCCTCCCCTTGTATTCTATGGTGCAAGAGGTTGAACCTAAACACTTCAGATGCAGGTTGGCGAAGTCTCGCAATCCTCCCTTTAACCTCAGCTTAGCCGGTTTTATGTTCAACATCGCAAGCATAGCGGGTCCTGCAACACAAACCTGGGCACCAGTGTCCGGCACCGCTCGGACGCAGGACCACTCTCCCGAGTTGGCCAAGCATACATCAACACGAATAGTGGGTTGTGGGGAGGGCCCATTCCGCAACCTTGCCTCTGCCGCCACGACTACTGCAATCACTGCACCCGCTATGTCCGACTCCTCGGCCAGACCACTAACGTTATTCCTGACACTCCGCCCTCTGCAACACTACTTCAGGTGACCGGTTTTACCGCACCCGTAACATGTCGTTCTTCTTGCAGGACATGAAGAATACCCAGGGCTATGACGAGTACCACAATTACCACAAAGACGCAATTGTACTTTTACAGAGGTACTCCTGTCACATATAGCAAGGGCAGCTGCCACCTCCACCTCGCGACATCCTGATGCCGGTTCCAGAGGTTCCTGTCCTTGCAATCCTTCCCCTAGGGGATGCAAATGAGGGTCGTCTCGATGGTGGTGCCATGCTGTGCCACGGTTATTACAGTAGATCCTCCTAAAATCCTACTCACTGCACCATGTTAGATCTTAAACTAGGCAGGATCAAGAAATGACAGTCAGCGTTGTTTCTTATCTTCATTGCAACTGACGCTGCTGCATCATGCACAGCGGAAGGAAATACAGATAGCCCGTGAAGTAGACAATGACGTCACTTATGTGGGCGGAGCTTAGGCGCTGCAAGCAGCCTCATCTTACACTATTATTATTATTATTACTAGCCAAGCCACAATCCCAGCCGGAAAAGCCATATGCTATAAGCCCAAGGGCCTCAACATAGAAAAATGGCTCAGTGAGGAAAGGAAACATATAAATAGATAAACGATGAGTAAAAATTAACTATAAATTATTCTAAAAACAGTAAAAACATCAAAACAGATATGTCATATATAAACCATAAAAAGACTTATGTCAGGCTATTTAACAATCATACTAACCACAATCAAGGGATTTCTGTACAGCATTGGAGATTGTAAAAAGGGCATCACATGCTCCAAGGCCTTTACGAAAACCAAATTGCAAACTAGGGAGTAGATGATTACCTTCAACAAACCAATAAAGACGTTTTGCCAGAAGACGTTCAAAAACTTTAAATAGTCTGGAGTTATGGAAATCGGGCGGTAATCCGTTGGACTTGAGCTACCACAATCACATTTACATAATGGAAAAACATTACCAATTCTCTAACAAGTGCTAAAAGCCACTCTTCTTACTAACCTGCATAAAATAACAGGTAATTTTTTATCGTAGGAATCTGTAGTTTTTACAAAAATAAAAAAGCAATGAAAAACACCTTTTGGGTCTACACTTCCATAAGCATCAAGGTCCATCAATAGAGCTTTAATTTCATAAGATCAAAAAGCTAAGCTAGTTAGTTTAGCCTCAGGAAAACAGTAATGAGGAAGTTTGAATTATCCATTACTCTGTTTACTGTCAAACACATCAGCCAAAAGGGTTGCCTTGTCATATGGACTGTGAGTGCCTGAGCTATCTGGTTTAAGTAAAGGAGGAACAGTTGCATCTACACCAAAGAGTAGAGATTTGATAATAATAATAATAATAATAATAATAATAATAATAATAATAATAATAATAATAATAATAATAATAATAATAATGATATTTTCTTTTTCATGTTCGAAGTAAAGTTTAGACAGTTCTATAAAAGTGTTCCGATGACAGAATCTTTTTAAGGTCTACTTATTGGTGGGTTTCAACGCCTTCATAAAAGAATTAGTGGTCAATTGTAGAGGGGTTATTCGGGCGTTCCCCACGGCAATTTGAGAGCGAAGCCCCCGAAATTGAAAATGAATGTGTGATTTATTGTGTTGAATGTTGTGACTATCACTTTAAAATGGTTTGTCTTCCGGTGATTTTGAGATATTAGTGATGGTTTTTTAAAGGAGATTACTTAAGGGTGGTTACAAAAACATTACATACAATTATTGTAAGTTTTCGTGCATACAATGATTGGACAGTCACATAAAATGTGCTTCTTCTTGTGAGTTTTTCCGTTATTAGTAGTTTTTTTTTTTCTTATCTAGAATGTAGAGCATTTTTGAGCAGTTACAGTGGCGACTATTATGACTCTAAATAAACGGGTTTCCGCCACTTATCGTCATTAGCCTTGTTCGAAACGTCCAAGAATGCATATGTACCGGACTTTCTACACCTTAAAGCGATATTTGCTATTGTAAATAACCAAAAATTTCTAGGAATTGCAAAATTATAGAAGAGCAGCTGGTTGCATAGGTAAGAACTAAGTAAAAGGCACAGTTACTATAAAGTGCGTTAAAATTAGAGTTTTACGAATGGCAGATTTTTTTTTTTTTTTTTTTTTTTTTTTTTTTTTTTTTTTTTTTTTTTTTTTTTGTATAGTGTATGTTCAGGTATTATCATGAATCGTTTTCTATAAACGTAAATAGCCATAATGTCTTGTTTTAACTGGAGCTTAGATAATTTTAATATTAATGTTCCAGAAGATTATTGGGTAACGCTGTACTGTATTACAGGGTCTGATTTCGGTAAAGTTATATTGTATTACAGGGTCCCATTTCGGTTTCATTGTAGTGTATTACATGGCAATGTAACCTAGGATTCCAACTACTTTTTCTTATAGGAAAAATTACGCTCCCTTCGAAAATAACACTCGTTCCCGTCGCATATGAATAGTTTCAGAAATATATATACATCTATATCCTCCGATAATGGGGGACCCACTTTGGGAACTCGGGGTTTTGGGTGGGGAAAACATACTGGGGAACCGATATAGAACCATAAATCACTCCTTTTCTTCTCTTTACATTTCTTGTATTTATTATAACCGTAGGAAAATAAAAAACAGTATAACTGGATATATTTGGGAGGATCCGTTTCAAAGGTTATTTCTTGTAGTAATACAGTAACCATGCTAACATTAGCACCCATTTGTACGTACGTTCGTTCGCACCAGTTTCCGACCTGCGCATATATAACCCCCCTGCGCAGGAGTTTCTCTCCCAAATTACTCTTTTTATTACCGTATTATTTTCTCATTTTATGTTCCCATTCAATATTATTTATCATACATTCCATTTTACCTTGCTATATTGGGTTTATTTGTTTTGTTATTTCCTTTCCCATTTGTACGTATGTTCGTTCTCACCAGTTTCCGACCTGCGCATATATCACCCCCCTGCGCAGGAGTTTCCTCTCCCCAATTACTCTTTTTATTACCGTGTTATTTTCTCATTTTATATTCACATTCAATATTATTTATCATTCATTCCATTTTACCTTCCTATATTGGGTTTATTTGTTTGGTTATTTCTTTATCTCTTCCCGGTTGCACATAAATACTTACTCTGGACTAGTTTTTTTATCCAGTTAATTCTCGGTATGATCATCTCATTTTATATTCCCATTCAATATCATTTACCGTTCATTCCATTTTACCTTCCTATATTGTTTTTATTTATTTTTGTTGGTTATTTCCTTTTCTCTCCTCTGTGTCTTATAAATCCTTTCTCTGGTCTAGTTTCCGTATTTAGTTCATTCATGTTTACCCCCTAGTGTTCTTTGTTTTTCCCTTAACCAATCACCACCCTAGGCCTATGCAGATATCTCTTTACCCCCCCCCCCCTTCCTTTATCCCTATCAGCGGTCTTTTCATACCCTTTGTTCCAATGCCTTTCCCGTTGTAACCTTTGACCTGGTGAGACGTTCTGCATTACAAGTGCGGTTTCTTTTTTCGTATTTTGTAATGGAGCAAGTTATAGAAACTTGTTGCGGCTGCAGTATTCCGTACCTAAAATTAGTGGCTCAATTCCATGGTGATTTTTTGGATACTTCAGGTAATGTTGAGCATTTTCTTAAATCTCACAACATTATTCCTCAGTGTTTAAAGTGCCCCTAGTGCCGTTCTGTTTTATCTTATAGGCAAGACATTCGAGTGTTTTATTGCAATTCTGAATCCATCATTTGTAAAACTAAGAAGAAACGCCGTTGTGGTTATACCGTTACTGCCTATAAAGGTACTTTTTTGGACAAAAGTCGTCTACCTCCATGGAAGATAATATTATGTGCCATCCACTTTTTGCATAAACATTCGGACCATGAGACCCTCATGGATGGTATCGACATATCTTCGAAAGCTAGTGTCGATTGGAGAAGTTTCTGTTCCGAGGTTACCGAATACTTCGACGTTTTCTTCATAAAAGTAAGTCATTCCTCAATAGCCATTATACATGTTTTGTGACCGGGGTACTTCTAGGCAAGGTTAGGTGGGTTTGTTAGGTTCTGTGGTCTTTCTCTACTATTTATATATTGTGTAACAGTTATATGGAAAAATTATTTAATATTCGAATGGAAATATTCATCATTTCTGCCACTAGTAATGACATCGTGTCGTTGGTAGTTCTGTGTTCCATTGGTCACCGTTGGTAGTACTGTGAATCAAAGTAAGTCATTCCCAATGTTTCTTATATGAGTTTTGTGACCGGGGTACTTCTAGGCAAGGTTAGGTGGGTTTGTTAGGTTCTGTGGTCTTTCTGTACTATTTATATATTGTGTAACAGTTATATGGAAAAATTATTTAATATTCGAATGGAAATATTTATCATTTCTGCCACTAGTAATGACATCGTGTCATTGGTAGTTCTGTGTTCCATTCGTCACCGTTGGTAGTACTGTGAATCAAAGTAAGTCATTCTCCAATGTTTATTATATGAGTTTTGTGACCGGGGTACTTCTAGGCAAGGTTAGGTGGGTTTGTAAGGTTCTGTGGCCTTTTGGTACTTTTTATTTATTGTTTAATAGTTATATGGAAAATTTATTTAGTTTACGTATGGAAATATTTAGCATTTAGAATTGGTTAATCTGTTTGTTTCCGATTGAAATGATCATCAAAATTGGTTAAATCACGTTATTTGCTATAGGAAATCATATATTTCCGGTGCGAAATCACACCATGTAATACAATACAAAATTACCCTGATTTCAAACAGAATATATGTTTTCCTGTAGTAAATAACGTGTTTTAACAGAATTTGACCTTCACTTCAACCGTAAACCAACAGATCAACCAATTCGACTAACTTTAAGTTGCCGAATTGGTTGCTGTTATTACGGATGAAATGAAGGTGAAAACCAGTTAAATCCCGTTATTTTCTACAGGAAAACATATTTTCTGTTAAAATTATTAAATATAATGTCTTTTATTATATACATTCTGTTAAAATATTTAAATATAATGACTTGTTCAAATTCGGTGTCACTTAACTCACGTATGTACTGTGAACAGTAACATTAGCAACGTTACTAACAGTACACAGCGTTGCCAACGTTACGGTGGTACACACTGTTACCAACGTTTCGGTGGAATTACTAACGTTAGCAATACATACATATACCAAGGCACTTCCCCCAATTTTGTTGGATAGCCAACATCAACAAATGAAACAAAACAAAAATAGGGACCTCTACTCTCTACGTTCCCCCCAGCTTGACAAGGGACTCAACCGAGTTCAGCTGTTACTGCTAGGGTGTCACAGCCCACCCTCCCCCGTTATCCACCACAGATGAAGCTTCATAATGCAGAATCCCCTACTGCCGCTACCTCCGTGGTCATCTAAGGCACCGGAGGAAGCAGCAGAGCCTACCGGAACTGTGTCACAATCGCTCGCCATTCATTCATATTTCTAGCACGCTCTCTTACCTCTCTCACATCTATCCTCCTATCACCCAGAGCTTTCTTCACTCCATCCATCCACTCAAACCTTGGCCTGTACTTCTCCCATCAACTCTTGCATTCATCCCCTTCTTCAGCAGACAGCAATTTTCCATTCTCTCAACATGGCCAAACGACCTCAACACATTCACATCCACTCTAGCTGCTAACTCATTTCTTACACCGGTTCTCACCCTCATCACTTCGTTCCTAACCCTATCTACTCGAGATACACCAGCCATACTCCTTAGACACTTCATCTAAAACACATTCAATTTCTCTCTCTCCATCACTTTCATTCCCCACAACTCCGATCCATACATCACAGTTGGTACAATCACTTTCCCATATAGAACTCTCTTTACATTCATGCCCAACCCTCTATTTTTTTTACTACTCCCTTAACTTCCCCCAAACCTTTGCAACCTTCATTCACTCTCTGACGTACATCGGCTTCCACTCCACCAATTGCTGCAACAACAGACCCCAAGTACTTAAACTTATCCACCTCCTAAAGTAACTCTTCATTCAACATGACATTCAACCTTGCACCACCTTCCCTTCTCGTACATCTCATAACCTTACTCTTACCCACATTAACTCTCAACTTCCTTCTCTCACACACCCTTCCAAATTCTGTCACTAAATGGCCAAGCTTCTCTTCTGTATCTGCAACCAGTACAGTATCATCCGCAAACAACAACTGATTTACCTCCCATTCATGGTCATTCTCGTCTACCAGTTTTAATCTTCGTCCAAGCAATCGTGCATTCATCTCTCTCACCACTCCATCAACATACAAGTTAAACAACCATGGTGACATCACACATCTCTGTCTCAGCCCCACTCTCACTGGAAACCAATCTCTCACTTAATTTTCTATCCTAACACATGCTTTACTACCTTTGTAGAAACTTTTCACTGCTTGCAACAACCTTCCACATAACTCCATATAACCACATCACATTCCACATTGCTTCCCTATCAACTCTATCATACGCTTTCTCAGATCCATAAACGCAACATACACCTCCTTACTTTTTGCTAAATATTTCTCGCATATCTGCCTAACTGTAAAAATCTGATTCATACAACCCCTACCTCTTCTAAAACCACTCTGTACTAAGATTGCATTCTCTGTTCTATCCTTAATCCTATTAATCATTACTCTACCAAACACTTTTCCAAATACACTCAACAAACTAATACCTCTTGAATTACAACGCTCATGCACATCTCCTTACCCTAATATAGTGGTACAATACATGCACAAACCCAATCTACTGGTACCATTGACAACGCAAAACACATATTAAACAATCTCACCAACCATGCAAGTACAGTCACACCCCCTTCTTTCAACATCTCAGCTCTCACACCATCCATACCAGATGCTTTTCCTACTCTTGTTTCATCTAGTACTCTCCTCACTACCTCTATTGTAATCTCTCTGTCATTGTCATCTCCCATCACTGGCACCTCAACACCTGCAACAGCAATTATATCTGCCTCCCTATTATCCTCAACATTCAGTAAACTTTCAAAATATTCCGCCCAATGATACGGTATTATTATCGTGTGTATTTTAAAGAATTTTCCCATATACCCTTTACACAATATATAAAAAAGTACAAAATGTGTACAGAACCTAACAAACCCACCTAACCTAACCTAGAAGTTCCCAAGTCACAAACCCAATATAGTGCCCTTTGCTATATCACTTCACTCATGCTACGGTAACGCTAGTGCTGTTACGATAACATTATATATAATGCTTCTTGTTTCACCATTAGCTCGCTTTGCTCGCATGAAAATAAAACATCAAGCTCGTGTGTACTGGCTAGTGGTAATGTTGAGCTGTGCACGCTAACATTAGTAATGTTAGGCTAACATTACCAACATTAAATATAATGGTTCTTGCTCCTCACTTACGATCACAGGAAAATAAAACATCACCCTCGTATGCATTGGCAATTGGTAATGCTGAGCTTTGCACTCCTAACATAATATGATACAACTAACACATTAAAGTTAAAGAAATTAATGACTTACTTTTGTGACTGTGACGTCGTAACTTAGGGGTCATGGAGGTGTTGTGACGGAGTGTGTGGTGTCTTAAGTTTTTTGGCTTTGATTAGCACTGCACTTGGAACACTGTAAAAGTTGGTATATTACATTACATTGGAATACAGTACACCAAAATAGTTTCAAGTATGGATTACTAAAGCAGTTACAATTTTCTAATACTTCGATCGTAAAATATGCAAAAGACGACACTTGAACTAACAAAGACCTGAATTGGGCAAAGTTTTCCTCGGAAAAGGGCTAGTTGGAAGGTGGGGATAGGGAAATATAAACCGCCCTGTGCAAACTCTACATACATACGTATGGGTTCGTGATTGGTTAACGGAAAAGCAACGGAGTCTAGAGATTAAACATGAATGATTAGAATGGGAGACTTATCCAGAGCAAGTATTTATGTGAAATATGGGAGTAACAAGGTAATAACAAAATGTATAAAAGTAATATATAAGGATAAAATGGTGTTGATGACAAATAATATTTGATGGGTATATAAAATGAGGCGATTTTACAAGGTATCGTATATTAAAACGAGTAATACTGGGGTCGAATGTAATATGTATACGAGGGTATTACATAACTCGTCAAGTAATAGACTTGAACAGAGATGGTAAAGAGACAAACAGTTACATTTCACGATTAGAGAAGAAGAAATCTTATTGGTGGGGGAAAAGTCTCTGCGCAGGGAGGCGGGGTTTTTGCGCAGAAAGTCAAAACCTGCTATGTACAAACGTATGTACAAATGATATGTTAACATTTGATCTACATTACACGTTGGCAGCACTGGTTACTGTATTTTTTCAAGAGACATAGTCTTTGCAACGGTGGCTCCAAAGTTTATTCAGCAATACTGTTTTGTAGTTTCCTCCGTTTATTATACATTCAAGAAGGTAATGTATAGAGAAGAAAAGGCTTGTTTAACGATTGTATACCGTTTCCCTATTATGTTTTCCCCAACTAAAACCCCGAGTTCCCACTGAGGGTCCCCCATTATCATAGGATATATATATATATATATATATATATATATATATATATATATATATATATATATATATATATATATATATATATATATATATATATATATATATATATATTGTAAGGAAATTTTCCTTATCAACTTGAATAATTAAAAAGGATTAATAAAATAAATTTTCCAGTGGTTATGGTGCCATCTGTTGGTTGCGCTCGTAGCCAGGTATGTCGTACGTGTGTATTTTTGTTTTTCATATCCGTGGTGGGAGAGAGGAGGAACCAAGAGGCAGTTAGCAAGACTGTTTACTTTGAAAGGTAAATTTGTTATGTACGTCAGTGTTCCACGAATTCGTCTGCAGAGGACACTCTTTCCTGCTTCAAGTGGTGGTGGAGTGACTTGGTTATGGACAGCAACCATTGGCTAATACCAAAGCTCCTGTTCGTCTAGGGACAGACTCGTTTTGACCACTTCGAAGCCTGCAGACGTGACACTGCCGTTCAGTTTTGCCTTGGGGTTAGAATAAAATTGTGTAGTTTCCCTTGCTGAACGATTTTGGAAAGCCTGAAGTGTTTGCATCGGTGTGTGGCTGCCGCTGGTACCAGTAATTACGTGATCATTCAAGCGTAACATTACGTTAATGGTTTGGATCTCGACGGGTTCGAACTTCAAACCTGATTTAGTGACAAAGACCTGGTGCAAGAGAACTAACATCATCCCACGAAAATCAAGCTATTGTTAAATGTATGTAAATAGGTAGGGTTTATTAATTTAAATTGTCTCCAGTCTATTCATTTTACTTTCCTATCACCGTATGTATAGTTTGTGTGTGGGTGCATCATTGATGGTTGGTTCTTTGTTTCTTTCTTTTATTTTTCCTGCGTGCTAGAGTTTGTTTGGGTCCTAGATGCCTTTTTGTAATGCGAATGGTTTATTTCCTTCCTGGCTGGAGATTTATTTTCATTTGAGTAGAATTAGGTTTTTGTAATAAACAGGAATTTGAATTTGATTAAGAGTCTTTTTTTGAACCTTTCCTTCTCGGTAGATTTTGATACGTCAATGTCTAGTTCTAGTTGGCTGAATACAAAGAACCTGTGACATTAATGGCGACCTTGCCAGGGTCCTGTTGAATTCTTTTCTCAGGATCCCTAGAATATTGATATTGCCGTGTTGGAATCTTCAATAGAGGATTGGTTGTTCATATATTTTGATAGTTAATTGGGTCTAAAACTTTTATAAAATGAGTTAGTCTAAGCTTACGATGACTAAGATTAATGTATCGGAATTTTTGGGTAGGGGTGACTGGGAGGCTAGGCTTGGTGATTTAAGTAAAGGTCAGTTGTTTGCACTAGCAGAGCATTTCAAGTTAGTAGTATCTCCTGGTGTAAAGAAAGGAACTCTGTTGCTACAGGTAGCGAGTGCGATAAGGGGTGGTGCTATGGGTGCGACTTCGGACGAAGTAGGATTAATGCAAGATAGGTTAGCATTACATAAATTAGAGGTGGAAAAGTTGAAATTGCAGTTTCAGATGGGAGAGATAGAGATGGCCAATAGGGAAAAGGAAAGGGAAGTGGAGAAGGTTAGATTAGAGCATGAGAGGGAACAGGAAAAGGCTAAATTGGAACAGGAAAAGGCTAGATTGGAACAGGAGAGGCAATTAGAGTTTGTTCGAATGGAACATGAATTGCAGGTTCTTCGTTTAAAACAAACTGGACCAGAAGATCACTTTAACATTAGTCATGCTATTAAGCTAGTCCCTGTGTTTAACAAAGCTGATGTGGCTGAATTCTTCTCTGCTTTTGAGAAGTTAGCAAGAAAGTTAGGTTGGCCTGAGACTATGTGGACTACCCTAATTCAGTGCAGGTTGGTTGGGAAAGCACAAAAAGTGTATGCAGCATTGAGTGAAGAGATAAGTGCAGATTATAGTAAGGTGAGAGAGATTGTATTAAAAGCTTATGAGCTTGTGCCAGAAGCGTACCGCCAGAGATTTCGTAATCTAAGAAAGGTTCCAAATGATACTTATGTAGAGTTTGCTAGGGCTAAAGAATTAGCATTTGATGAATGGTTGAAATTAAAAGGGGTTGATAATTTTGCAGGGATAAGGGAAATAATCCTTATTGAAGAGTTCAAGAATAATGTAGGGCATGAACTGAAGATACATTTAGAAGACTTAAAGTTAGATACTGTGGGAGCAGTTGCAGTGGCAGCCGATGAGTACGCACTATCACACAAGTCTGTGTTTAAGTTTGCTGATAATCAAAGTAGGTGGGATAAGGATAGGAGGTTTGAAAAGACTCCGGAGCAGGGAGCGAAATCCTCTAAATCCAGTTCTCCTGGAAGAAAGGCTCAGTCTTTTCCAAAGACAAGTGAAAGGGATGTAACGTGTTATATTTGTAAAAAGAAGGGCCATATTAGGTCAGAATGTTGTGCCTGGAAGGGGCAGGGGAGTTCCAAAAAGCCTGTAGGTCTACTTGGAAGAACTTCTGGGGGTGTATCCTTTGAGTTTGGTAACTTTGGAAAATATGTCTCAAGTGGTGAAGAGTTCACAAAGGACCAGGATGGTTTTGGGAGACGGGTAAATGTATTGCGGGATACTGGTGCTGCCCAGTCGTTGATTTTGAGATCGGCGTTGCCTGACAATTTTGTAGAGGAGCAGCTAGAGTATGTGTTGTTGGGTGGCCCCTCCAAACACGGCGGTGGCGTGTCCTCTGGCCGAGTTTTGGTTAAACTCGGATTGGGTCAAGGGCCCATTAAAGTTGGCAATTACAGATGAACTACCAGTGAACGGCGTGCAGGTTGTGATAGCCAATGATACTGAGACGGATACGGGGAGTAGTTGTCCGGTAGTGCAATGTAATGGTACCACTCAGATTGGTGAGAGTACTCCTACGATGGCTATTACTCGTTCTACAGTCCAGTCTTCTAGTGTTGAGGATGAGAATTTGGGTCTACATAGGCTTGAAGGACTGATAGAGGGAGTTTCTGATGTGAAAGTTCCTAGTCTGGTATCTGAGTGGGATGATACTGTAGGATGGTATAGGAACTCACTAAGTATTGTTCAGAAGGAAGAGTTTAATGAGGAGGGGGAAGGAGAGGTTAGTTCAGATTTGACGAGACCTAAGATGAAATGGGAAGATGGTATCCTGTATCGGTTTAGTCATTTCAAAAGATCGCCAACTGAGATGTGGGAGGTAAGGAAGCAAATAGTAGTTCCTCTTGAATATCGGGGCAAAATCTTGTGGTTTGCACATGAAGATTTACTTGCTGGTCACTTTGGAGTAAGCAAAACTTTTAGGAAAGTTGCTGAGCATTTCTTTTGGCCAAGAATGAAGGCAGAGGTGAAGAGGTATGTTAATTCCTGAACTAAGTGTCAAATGGTTGGTAAACCAAATCAGAGAATTGCTAAAGCCCCTTTACAACCCATTCCAGTGGTTGAAGAGCCATTTAAAGAGATTTTGATAGATATTGTGGGGCCATTGCCAAAGACTAGCAGTGGTTATCAGTATATACTGACAATAATGGATAGAATGTCCAGGTACCCCGAAGCTGTACCCTTAAGGAGTATTCACAGTAAGAAAGTAATCGAAGCACTTATTGGTTTCTTTACTAGGTTTGGATTGCCGAAATCGGTTCAGTCTGACTGTGGTAGTAATTTTATGAGTAAAGAATTTGCTAAACAGATGAAAGAGTTCAAAATTAATCATATAACTTCATCACCATACCACCCAGAGAGCCAGGGTCAGATTGAACGATTTCATCAAACTTTGAAGTCCATGCTTAAGAAATATTGTGGGGAAGATCCAAGGAACTGGGATAAGGCAATACCTTATTTATTGTTTGCATTTAGGTCTGTACCGAGTGATATGATGGGATTTTCTCCATTTGAGCTTGTATTTGGTCATAAGGTAAGAGGTCCTTTGGATGTTAAAGAAAGTTGGGAAAATAATAATCCAAAAGTTAGCCTGGTACAATTTCTAAAAGAATCTAGAGAAAAGCTTTATAAGTTTTGGGAGTTTGCTAAGGAGAACTTGAAAGTTGGGCAAGGTAAAATGAAAAAGAATTTTGACATCAAAGCTAGGAGAAGGGTATTTGAAGTTGGGGATAAAGTTTTAGTTTTATTACCTACCCCTGGTAATCCCCTAGGAGCCAAGTTTTCAGGAACATGGAAGATAGCTAAGAGGGTAAGTAGCTTGAATTATCTGGTGGAGACAAGTAGAAGACATAAACACCAGCTTTGTCATGTTAACATGTTGAAACCCTATTATGAAAGAGTAACAAAGAAGCCATTGTTGTTGTTGGGGAAAGTAGAAATGGAAAGAGAATGTTTGGAAATAGAAGGTAAGTGGCCTAAAGGTAATAGCGATGTATTAAATAACTTGTAAAATATGTTTTCTCAATTAGATGAAGATCAAATTGAGTCCATCTTAAATTTGATAGAAGTGTATCCAGATTTATTTAAGGACACTCCAGGTTGTACGGCAGTGATACAGCATGATGCGGAGGTTAGAGGGGCTAAACCGATAAAACAGGCACCTTATAAAACTAATCCATTGAAAAGGGAAGTAATCAAAACAGAGGTAGAGTACATGTTGCAGCATAATCTGATAGAAAGTAGTTACAGTCCATGGAGTTCACCTGTGGTGTTGGTGAAGAAGGAGAATGGTCAGTATAGAATGTGCATAGATTACCGCAAGGTTAATGCAGTTACAGAGACTGACAGTTTTCCTTTACCTCGGGTAGAGGACTGCATCAATGATGTAGGTAAGGCAAAGTTTATCAGTAAGTTCGGCCTTCTAAAGGGGTACTGGCAAATACCGTTGACAGCCAGAGCTAAAAATATCTCTGCTTTTGTGACCAGTGAGGGATTATTTGCCTGCAAAGTGATGCCTTTTGGCATGAAAAATGCATCTGCTACATTTCAGAGACTAATGAACAACTTGGTAGGTTCTCTAGAGGGTGTGGTAGTGTACATTGATGACATTGTGGTTTATAGCAATGACTGGGACACCCATATTCAAAGAATAAGAAAGTTATTTGAAAAACTTAGCCAGGCAGGGCTGGTTATCAATCTTGCCAAATGTGAGATAGCCAAGGCTAGTGTATTGTATCTTGGTCATGAAATAGGTAATGGGAAGATTGTCCCGAAAGATGCAAACGTCAGAGCCATTTTAGAGTTTCCTGTGCCTTATGACAAAAGGTCTGTTCTTAGATTTCTTGGCATGGTAGGATACTACAGGAGATTTGTAATAAATTTTGCAACAATTTCCAATCCTCTTACTAATTTATTGAGGAAAGAAGTAAAGTTTGAGTGGAATGAAGAGTGTCAGAGGTCATTTGACAAATTGAAGGCAGTTCTGACTAACTATCCTGTTTTGAGAGCTCCGGATTTTCAGGAACCATTTAAGTTGGCGGTCGATGCAAGTGACTATGGAATAGGTGCTGTGCTATCTCAAGTTGAGGAACAGGTAGAGTATCCTGTTACCTTTTTCTCTAAAAAGCTTAATGAAGCTCAACGCAAGTACTCCACCATAGAGAAAGAGGCCTTAAGCCTGCTAACAGCTCTAGAACATTTTGAAATTTACTTAACAAATGTTCCTACACCTGTAGTGGTCACGACAGACCACAATCCTCTATTATTTTTAAACAGGTTTAAGAATAAGAACCAGAGGCTGATGAGGTGGAGTCTGATATTACAAGAGTGGGATTTGGATATACAACATGTTCCAGGGAGAAAGAATGTGGTGCCAGACACACTTTCTAGATAATCATAAATTGTTTGGCACGAATGTTAATTTTTTCTTTACTTTTCAAAATTAAATGTCTTTTCTTCCATTTAATTTGAATTTAATATTTTTTTGTATTTATTCATTATAAGACTTATTAATCTATATTCAGATTTGTTTGCTTTATTTCCATTCATAATTTAGTTCCGTGCTTTGAATTTTTGTTGCACAAATATTTTTTTTAAGGATGGGGGTGTAAGGGAATTTTCCTTATTAACGTAAATAATTTAAAAGGATTAAGAAAATAAATTTTCCAGTGGTTATGGTGCCATCTGTTGGTTGCGCTCGTAGCCAGGTATGTCATACGTGTGTATTTTTGTTTTTCATATCCGTGGTGGGAGAGAGGAGGAGCCAAGAGGCAGTTAGCAAGACTGTTTACCTTGAAAGGTAAATTTGTTATGTACGTCAGTGTTCCACGAATTCGTCTGCAGAGGACACTCTTTCCTGCTTCAAGTGGTGGTGGAGTGACTTGGTGATGGACAGCAACCATTGGCTAATACCAAAGCTCCTGTTAGTCTAGGGACAGACTCGTTTTGACCACTTCGAAGCTTGCAGACGTGACACTGCCGTTCAGTTTTGCATTGGGGTAAGAATAAAATTGTGTAGTTTCCCTTGCTGAACGATTTTGGAAAGCCTGAAGTGTTTGCATCGGTGTGTGGCTGCCGCTGGTACCAGTAATTACGTGATCATTCAAGCGTAACATTACGTTAATAGTTTGGATCTCGACGGGTTCGTCCTTCAAACCTGATTTAGTGACAAAGACCTGGTGCAAGAGAACTTACATCATCCCACGGAAATTAAGCTATTGTTAAATGTATGTAAATAGTTAGGGTTTATTGATTTAAATTTTCTCCAATCTATTCCTTTCACTTTCCTATCACCGTATGTATAGTTTGTGTGTGGGTGCATCATTGATGGTTGGTTCATTGTCTCTTTCTTTTATTTTTCCGGTGTGCTAGAGTTTGTTTGGGTCCTAGATGCCTTTTTGTAATGCGAATGGTTTATTTCCTTCCTGGCTGGAGATTTATTTTCATTTGAGGAGAATTAGGTTTATGTAATAAATAGGAATTTGAATTTGATTAAGAGTCTTTTTTTTAACCTTTCCTTCTCGGTGGATTTTGATACGTCAATGTCTAGTTCTAGTTGGCTGAATACAAAGAACCTGTGACAATATATGTATATATATATATATATATATATATATATATATATATATATATATATATATATATATATATATATATATATATATATATATATGTATATATTAATTAAATTATTCATTTGTGACGGGAACGAGTGTCATTTTCGAAGATCGTAATTTTTTCTATAAGAAAAAGTAGTTTTTTTCCTAGATTACATTACCCTGTAATACACTACAATAATACTCTGATTTCAAACGGAATATATGTTTTCCTTTAGTAAATAACTTGATTTGACGAAATATGACCTTCATTTAAACCGCAAAACAACAGAACAACCAATCCAACTAACTTTAAGTGTCTGGACTGGTTACTGTTATTATGGATGAAATGAAGGTGAAAACTAGTTAAATCACATTATTTTCTACAGGAAAACATATTTTTTTATGTTAAAATAGTTAAATATAATGTCTTTTATTATATAAATTTTGATAAAATACTTAAATATAATGACTTGTTCAAATTCAGTGTCACTTCAATCACGTATGTACTACGAACAGTAACATTACCAACGTAACCAAAGGTACACAGCATTACCAATGTTACGGTGGTAAACAGCGTTTCCAACTCTACGGTGGAATTACTAACGTTAGCAATGGTACGGTATTATTATCGTGTGTATTTTAAAGAATTTTTCCCTATACCATTTACACAATATATAAAATAGTACAAAAAATGGTACAGAACCTAACAAACCCTCCTAACCTAACCTAAAAGTTCCCAGGTCACAAACCCAATATAATGCCCTTTGTTATATCACTTCACTCATGTTACAGTAACGTTAGTACTGTTACGATAACATTATATATGATGGTTCTTGTTTTGCTATTACCTCGCTTTGCTCACATGAAAATAAAAAAAACCAAGCTCGTATGTACTGTCAAGCGGTACTGTTGAGCTGCGCACGCTAACATTAGTAATGTTACGCTAACGTTACCAACATTAAATATAATGGTTCTTGTTCCTCACTTACGATCACAGGAAAATAAAACATCACCCTCGTATGCATTGGCAATCAGTAATGCTGAGCTTCACACTCTAACAAAATATAATAAAACTAACATATTAAAGTTAAAGAAATTAACGGATTTTGATCGAAGCGAAAAACCTATTTTTGGGTGAGATGGCCATGACGTCCTAATGGAAGGTTCCTTTAGTATCTTCCCAAGGGTATATATGACTACAGTGATATTCCCAGAGAATCAAACCAAAGGTTTCACAGAATTCTAACTTCTGGCGCGAGTACCCTTAAGATTACTCTCAAGGGTATCCTATATAATATGGGACGTATTCTTGACACGCCACATGGCAATCTCCACCCCGAAAATCCTTTACGCTTCGAGGGGGATACGTTGCAGAATTAGAAGGGTAGTCGAAATAGAGGTTACCCTGGTTCCCCTACTACAATCGTATCACAACTGCGCCAACTCCCTCTGGCAGTCATTCCTTAAAGCGTTGAGCAAGGTGCTACAGATACAGTAGTTCAAGGAGGGAAACCGTGAAGGTCTTTTCATAGAAAAGAAGGGTGGGTCCATCAGGATGTCATGGCCATCTCACCCAAAAATAGATTTTTCGCTTCGCTCAAAATCCGTTTTTTGGGCTCAAGCCATGATGATCTGATGGAAGCATACCAGAGAATTAATGTATCTGTGGATTTTCATCAGTGCCTTAACCTTGGAACAATATTTCTACGGCCAAAAGGGCCAATCGAGACTAATAACGTTACCGTTATCTGTCATTATCACTAAGCATAACAATGTTAGTGCTTCCTGCCCCTGCAGGGAAGAGTTATTTTTAGACGTTAGAAAAAGGGCCTCAAGGTAGCATATATCGTATGAACAAACATAAGTATACACTGAGAATACAAGCGGTCTGAAGGCTTGTATATATTGCGGAACCAATATCAGTGTCCTCTTCCGTTTGTTTGTAAGCATACAATGATATGAGAAATACTCACATGAGAAAGTAAAGGAACTCTTGCATCTTAAACATGCAATTGTTGGGCGAATTAGGATGCAACTGCATTTTAAAAGACATTTATTTCTAATAAATGACTACATGTTAAATGAATGTAGCATGATAAGGAAATTATACAAGAGACATACACAGAAATTAATGTTCCCTTTTTTGAAAGGGGAAAATTGATGAGTGCCACTCTCAGACTGAAGAAAAGCTCTTTTAACAAGAATTTTCTTTATGATTTCTGTAAATGAAATAGTCTAACAACATTGTGTACTATGTACACATGGCACTAGTGGTATCCGTATAATTTCACACCTGAGATACTGAACAGATTTGGTGTTACCTTGGCAACACTTATTCAAAGGGAGGTCACACGAAAATTGCTGACCCCTTCTTCTTTTAATTGATAGTCCTGTTATGTATTATTATAATGTACTATATTATTTCAAGTGTTGCAGGTATTGCGCAACATTGCATCATATTGCATGAATAAGACATGTTATGCTTTGTACATAAGAGTAATGATTTGTTTTGGTATTAGGATTTAAACATTTGTTGATTACCTCAAAGATAGGATGTGATTCTTTATGATTTTGTACTGGAGTAGGATTTAAGTCTTTTCAGAGCGATGCTCTTTTGTTTAGTAATGTTTTGGTTTGACAGATTGTGTAAGACGCTCCATACACACTTGGGAGTCAGCTGTCACAGAGTAAACACAGTACAATGTAGTCTTTTATACATTAAACGTATTTTTAAAATACCAACGTCTTATTACCCATCAAGCCCACACTGACGACAAAGATGGGATCAGCTGAGAAATAATTACTAACGATTGTTCATCTATGTTCCAGATAATTATTATGGTTAATAGAACTTCCTACCAAAGTACCATATCCCACAAGTCCCAATCAATTTACTGTTCATCACAGAGCTAGACGACAGGGTCCAAAATAGCACCTGCCGCTGCCACATAATGCTTCAATCCATAGACTTTCTTAGCATAGTGTCTGTAAGACACACCGGACAACCTCCGATCAGTAAATGAGCGAAGAGGCTGAAGTCCACACACTGAAAGGTTCTATGATGAAGCAACTTTCCTCGGATCTTAATCTGCAGGAGTGCTGTCAGGATCCGCTCCGCGAATAAGGTAGGTGAGCTTCACCCTCAGTTATAGGGATAGTTTGATCCAAAGTTTTCTCCTGTAAAGAGCTGTTTCTCCTGAAGTCTGAAGTTCTATGAAGATAGACCTTAGACACTCTAGTAGTCCTAGAGAGAAATCTTCCTTCAGTGGGCAGATTCTCCAGGAACACCACCTCTTAGTGAGTAGGTCGTCCTTAGTGAGAAAGGTTGGATCAGGAAAGAGATGCAGTTCTCCCACTTAATGTGGCCCTCATCCCAGATAGGGCCACTATTTCACTAACTCTAGCCACAGAGGCGAACCGAAAAATAACCTTTTAGGTTAGATCCTTGAGGGAACAATCCTCATTGTTCACAGGTGATGCATAATGTATGACCTTGTCCAAAGCCCATGGTGGTGCTACAGGCCTAAGCCTGCACATGTTTTCGGAATCTTATTAAGGATTTCATTCGTCAGATTCATTTAAACGGCATATAGAAGAGGTCTAGTCGGGGTTGACTTGCACATGGATATTGGTCCATGGATCCAAAGATCCAATCAAGTGACCTCTCTCGCAAAGTCGGCCCTACCCTTGGTGCTTACTCAAGGGTTTATATGGGGACAAGGCCAAAGAACTAGGCTTCTCATAGTATCCAAGTATACAGTGTCTCCTTTCTCAAAGGCCATCGTATTGTTGGCCGCCATAACTTGAATATAGGGGTGGACAGAGAAGGACAGGCAGAAGATCATGAGATTGCTTTCGGTCCTTAATGCTTTACATAGCAGCTTACTTTTCCCAAGAAGACTCGTATTGTCTTCTAGTTGACTAGAATTGTATTCTTCAAGGAATTCTATTTTGCCTTTTGAGATCTCAGTCTTTTTCCTAACCGTTAAGGGCAAGGAATTCATAAGATGAAGGGATCAGGTGTACTGTGATAAATCGAAGGCAGAAAACTTCTGAACCTCCTGGATAATCCTAGGTGCATAACTACGACCAGCCTCAGCCTCAGTTCCTTCATTACAGGGAACGGGGTGTTCTTGGGCTACCTGGGAGCCAACAGAGACCCTCTTCCCTGGAAGGGTCTCAACATGTAGGGGGCCTTCCAGAGGAAATTTGATGGGCTGAACAGGAATTTCTAAGTCCATCACTTCTATTCTAGTACATGATGTCTGTTACCTTCACTAAAGTATCCTCGCATGACGCTCGTGATGAAGAGAGCGATCTGCAACTCGGGACTTGTTCCCATCTGGGAGGGAATGGGTCTGCGTACGTGTACCATTCTAACTCTATTGGGTTGGACCCGAGTAGAGCATCCGCTGTCACCTTGCGGATCATTTATAAACGAGCTGCTGATAGGTGCCCTTCTTTTAAGGAAGGAATGGCTAACATTTCCTAAAGAAATGAGATTTCCCTTATCCTCGACAGTTTTGACGCCTCATTATCGCTTCGATGCCCCAGATCAGCCTGAGGAGGTCTGATCTATGTGGAGAGAGTTTCTCCAACCATTACAGGGCTAAAATGGACTACGGGCCCGTGGCCTTTGGTCATTGTAGGGTAAGCGAAGAGGGAATGACCATCATTGGTCCTATTAGATCTCTTCGAGCGTTTGATGCGTATCTTCTCCAACCTCTTAACGCATCTTACAGCTGTGCACATAGCACTGGGTCTGTCATTATCGTGAACTGAAGAGAATTTAAAACTCCTCCCTGTTAGCGTCATGGAATTCTGACTGATTACAATAGTCTCTTGACAGACCCTACGATCTCCTTTTACATCCCCAAAGGAAAGAAGCGTTAGGGTGACCACAGGTTTCAATGATTTTATAAAAACATTGAAGCCCCTGAGCTGGAGAGAATCGAGACATCTTGAATTTATTTTGCATCCCTGATGTTCCGAGGCCGGATCATCTCCATGGATGCTCATAGACAGTCGTTTCGGGTGCTGCCCAACCCAACCTGTCGTCCAGGGCCATTGTTGCCTGAACTCTTTCAAGGCTTGGTTTCGCTTGACTGTGTCTGCTAATTCCGTGAAGATCCTATGAGTGAATCTAGTCCCACGAGAATCTTGTCTAGGATATATGTTATCTTCTGTAACTTGGATCATAGGTAGGAGTGGAGGGAGTGACTGACTGGAAGATGCCGATAGACATCTTTCAGGTCTGGCCAGACTGTCAACACCCCTGACTGAATAAGGTCCTTGTGCTCAAAAGGATTAACATTCTGAACTTGCTGTTTTATTGGAACTTGTTGAGTGGCACCCAGTCCAGATTGAATCAAAGTTTTCTTGAGTCTTTCACATGAACACTAAACAGCCTTCCTTGGAAATCGATAGACTCTACTTTCCTTACTGATAGTATGCTCTAGAGCTCTAAGGTATACCCTTCCAGGGGATTTGGAATGTAGGAAGAGTTGAGGAAAGGATGGAGGAGGTATGTCCATTTCCATTCTAGTCTCATCTTGGTTAGGCCTTGGACCCAAGGATCGAAGGTCCAGTGATCCAGGAGGAACTTCCTTCCTACCAGAAGCGTCTGTTTGCTTCGCATGATTAGAAGGTGTACATATCTGTAACTGTGGGATACTGTTTAACATCCCAAGGAGAACTAAGAAAGCTTCCCGTCCTCCTTTTAGGTCATACCTGACCGTTTGTCTGTATCAGCTTCTCAGTGTTTCACTGTAATAGAAGATTCCTTTTTATAGTGTAAAGCTTAGGATAAGTACGCTGGAAAACAATAGGAGAGACACATACGTGTGAATCCTTCCAGCCAACTGCTGCGGCCCTCCTAATTATTGATTCTAGGGCATCCCCTCTTAAAAGGTGCCTGATGGAAGATTCTAGCCCATAAGGATAGAGTAGCGTAAGCAGCGCCTACATCCAGGGAATTAATAATGAGAATCAAATAGGCTGATGAAGAGTCAGCGTAAGGAAAAAAGAAGGGGGGGGGGAAGTGTACCCCCCAAATCAGTTAGGTCTCAGCAAGAGATATTGCTCAGAAACACAGCGTACTGGAAAACCATTCTATTGTATGGTTATGTACCAAAGTTTTCTGTCTGTGATATGGGGTATTGTAAGCAATTATATAACTGGCATATTACCGTCAAGGCTTGGGGGTAAATTAACTGGCATAGTACTTCAGTACCGATATGGCTAGCAGTTCTGCGTCATGTCAGTGACTTGTCGGCTGTCAGTGGGTCGCTGACAGAAGTCACACCATCCTAGCCAGTATTCAATGTGACTGGGTAGTGGTGAAAACTATACGCATAGTCAGCAGCCCTCTGAACCATTGGCGACCTTTCGGGCTGTCGGCAGTCTGCCGGTTATCGGCGGGCTGCCGATTGAAGGCATACCAAGTCAGGTATTGACTGGGTGGTGACCAGGGGCACACACTGCACGCTCTTGGCGGCGGAGTCAGATGTGACAGTGAATCAGTGACTGCCGTTGTTGTTATCACTACAAGGTGTGGCCTGATTGTAATGTCTCTGCCTGGTGTTTGCCAGTCGGGGGTACGAGTCTTGCTCAGATTCATTAGTGCCGTTAGTATCTGCAAGCTTACCATCCTTGTGAGGTAAGGGTAGGGGGTTTAGGAGGGCTTGAAGACCTAAATACCTTTAAAAAAAACACTTAATAGCCAGTTATTGTAATGAACAAGTGAAATCTTCGGTCCAATTCCCGTAGAGGTTCCGAACTTTTGCGAGTTCGTAACTGAACCGCATTTTTGTGATAACTTCTGAAACCAAACCAACCGTAGTTCAACAGCTTGAGACCTCCATCGTGTATGCACTGGCAGCGAGAGGGGAGGGGGGGGGGGGGGCTACCCCCATCCTCACCTCCACTCCTCGAACTGGAGTGGAGAAAGGAGGGATAGGGAACAGGATGTCCTTTAGGAAGCTGTAAAAAAGGTAGGTATGGTTTCGGAGAGATTTTAGAAATCTCACACCTAAATGTGTAAATGTTAAGAGCTGTATACCAGATTCTATTAACTTGGGTTTTTTTCGAGACCTTCGACATTAAGGTCTGGCTTACTTACAGGTCAGAGGGTGTCAGACGGGGTTGGGAATTTGGAAATGATTTTGCTGGGGGCATGAACCTGCATGTATTATGTCCATGAAAATACTCATTCTTATAACTGCAAAAGACTCCGATGCATCATCTGGTGCCCCTCTTGTAAGGAAAGGAGAACAGAAATGAGTATTCAATTGATTATCACACTGATAAACAATTTGCAAAAATCATCTTTTGACAAAAATAACTTAGGACAGAAAGCTATAAAGAGATAGCGGGAGACACATACCCGTGTATCCCCTGCGAGCCAATGCTGTTACCTCCCCTCAGTATTAAGATAAGGAAATTCCTCCAACTGGGGAATTCCCGGTAAAAAGGGGGGTTGAACACCTTATAATTAACATTGTAACGTAAGGAGGACTGATTTCACAATCAGAGTATCGAGGGAATGCCATTCTTTCGATATAGGAGCGGTACCAGCAGAAGCTCGCACAAGGGTACCCAAGATATGTTGATTAGAAAAGAAAAAAAGACATATATTTGTGTATCCCAACCAATCTATTTGCTGTGACCTCCCTTACAATATTAAATCAGGGAGTTTCCTGATCAGGGAAACTCAGGGATAAGGGCTCTCCCCTTTAAGGGTTAGAGGTGTCACACCACCAGCCCTTTACGAAATTTAATATTGTAGGGTAAATGGAAACTGATTTCAAATCAGAATATTGACGAAATATTATTCTATCAATATAGAATTGGGTTCAGCAAATACCTGGGCAGGGATACCCAAGATATATTGGAAATAACTACTAGTATAATATATACGTTAGTTTTCCATCTGCAGTATATACTATACTGCAAGGTATTTCCGGAGCATCTAGCATACTAGTTAAGAGAGAGAGAGAGAAAGCAAGGAGTGAAGGCTATCTATTACTGTGTATGTATACACTAATAAAGGATGTAGAAGTCTAATTTTACTGCCTTTCTCCGAAAAGAAGGTTCAAACGGAAGGGGAGAATGTAACATTCAGGCTTCCATCTAGTCACAGTACTATTGCCAGCTTACTACTGTAGGCCAGCCTCCGGCAGCACTAGTACAGTCGGCATGCTACTGACTGAGTCAGTACCTATCTGTGCCGGTCTACTGCCGGCCAGAGCAACACGACGACAACAGAAGTTGTGGCCAGCAGTTCAAGGGAGATCTGGAGAACCTTGGTGACAAAAGGGACCTCCCACCCACAGCCGGTATGGCCGCCGGAAGCTGTCAGTCGCTGACAGCTGTCAGCTGAGGAGAGGGGGTCTGGCCGGCTCCGGCAACCCACAGGCAACGGTAAGGTTACAGGACGCCGGCTCAGGAAAGACAATGGCTCGGCCATCGTAAAAGAACATAAGGGGGGGGGGTAGGGTCCTATATGAGATATGGGAAAGGCCGGCAATGTTGCCGGACCTACACACCGTGAAAAACTCTCTTTCAGTACCGGCACAACCCCAAGCAGCAGGAGAATCTTCTATTCTCCAGCTTAGTAGGTGCTAATACAGTTAAGGGGACGGCAGTCCATGCCGTTCCTCTCAACAAGGGAGAAACAGAGTTCCAATGCCGGTGTCATCCTAGGCCACAAGAGTATACTACTCTACAGCGTAGGGTCTGCGAGCATAGGACTAGTCTACTAGACCACAGGGAGAAGGTGGCGGCATCATGTAACCACTTCAGGTGTAATCTAGGGAGGGCTAGCCTCCTATGCTGGCAGTTCAGCCGGCAGGGGAATGTAATCACCCCGCCGACCGACTGCCGACAAAAGACTAAATACTCTGAGGTTCTGATCAAATCCCAAAACTTGCCGTCTGCTGTTAAGGGATGAGACAGAAAAACTCTAGGCTAGTCATGCCTGAATTCGAAATTCAAGGCCGACGCAGAGAGTTGCAGCCTAAGGCTACTCTGAGAGGGAAAAGATATTACCCATAAATCTCTATTCGAGACTAGTAACGGCTATAATTCCAGGAGATATCAATCTCCAAAGAATGATAACCGATATACAAGGGTAACCGGGGAAATGTCGAAATTATATGTTGTCTAGGTTGGGATACCTAGACAAGGCGAGATCTCGGCTACCTAAAATCACCAAAACTCTGACATGTACGATCGACACAGGAAAAGGGAAAATTATGCATATAAATATCTTTACAATATAAAATGCCTAAATAGCTTTCATAATAATAATATAAAATGCCTAAATAGCTTTCATAATAACAATTAATGGTATTAAAACCGGAAATGTCGTTCTGATAACTTAATAACAAATGCCCAATGAACGACAGCGCCTATGGCGACACCGGTGACCGGCGTGGATCCAAACACAATAAATACACTAATTTCATTGTGAGGCTGGAACTAAAACACATATTGTAAAGAATAAATACTAATCTTTCTGGATGGAGAAAGAAGCCGTAGAGAGCATAAAGATTTCCTTGAAATCCATTGAAAATGTCAGATCAACAGGGAACACTACCATAGCGAGTCGCTACAATTAAAGGAATGACCGCCAGATGGAATTGGCGCGGTTGTAATACGATTGTAGTAGGGGAACCAGGGTAACCTCTATTGTGGCTACCCTTCTAATTCTGCCACGTATCCCCCTCAAAGCGTAAATACTATTCGGGGTGCAGATTGCCATATGGCGTGTCAAGAATACGTCCCCTGATTATATACGATACCCTTGAGAGTAATCTTAAGGGTACTCGCGCCAGAAGTTAGAATTCTGTGAAACCTTTGGTTTGATTCTCTGGGAATATCACTGTAGTCATATATACCCTTGGGAAGCTACTAAAGGAACCTTCCATCAGGAAGTCATGGGTTGAGCCCAAAAAATTACTTACTTTTATGACCCTGACGACGTAACTTAGGGGTCACGAGTGTGTTTTGACTGAGTCTGTGGTGTCTTAACTGTTTTGCCTTAGATTAGTACTGCACTTGGAACACTGTAAACGTTGGTATATTATATTACGTGATTTAATAAAATTATCAACATTGGAATACACCAAAATACTTTCAAGTATGGATTACTGAAGCCGATCCAATTTTCTAATACTTAGATTGTAAAATATGCAAATGACGACACTTGAACTAACAAAGGCCTGACTAGGGCAAAAGGTTTCTACGGAAAAGAGCTTATTGGAAGGTGGGGATAGGGAAATATATATATATATATATATATATATATATATATATATATATATATATATATATATATATATATATATATATATATATATATATATATATATATATATATATATATATATATATATATATATATAGATATAGATATATATATATGTACATCAACACCATCATAATCAGCGGCCGTTACTAGTCCACTGCAAAATAAAAGCCTCAGACATATCCTCCTACTTGTGTCTGTTTTTAATCATTCTGTGCCAGTCCACGCCTGCAAACTTCCTTAGTTCGTCAACCATCGTCTTATCTTCCTTCCTCTGATTCTTTAGTAATCTCTAAGGACCCATTCTGTTATTCTTGATGTCTAATTTTAGTTTTCAAGATTCTATCCTTGGTGTCTTCTCTGTTATTGCCCTTGTCGGAACTTTCTTCTGAAGATGAGTGCTCTGGCTCAAATCTATAAGGCTGAATACTGCCCGGATATTCAGCTGTCAAAATTTCAAATTTTGAGTCATTTTCGTCATCTGTATCCGTGAAATCAAAGCTAATTTTTTTCAGTATCGCTCGTAGTTTCCAATGTGTCTGCCATCGCCATTGAAATCAGGTGTTCCTGATATGACATCACACGGCTGTTCAATTAGCCTACATGCGGCGCTGCGAACGTGGGAAATTTCAAGAGCTGGGCATAACCAAATAAGGACCTACTATAGCCGCGGCAAGCTTTTGAAAAATTAATGGTACACTTATTTAGATACTTCCAAGCATTTTCATGTAGTATAACACGGGTTTTACGGCGACTGCTTGACGCCTCTAAGTCCCTGGATACGATGTAATAAATACTCAAATGTTTTTAGCCGAAAATGAAGTGACTCCCCGAATACTTACAAGATTATTTGGTAGAATATGGTATGAAGAAGAAACGCCTGAGGAATGGGAGCCAGAAGTGTTGATGAAAAGGATAAAAAAAGATCTGACTGACTATAATTATTACAGAGGCGTCCCACTTACGTCAGTGTCATAAAAATATATAGTATGCTCTTTCTAAAGAGACTAGAGAAAAAGATTGATGAAAGTCTGAGATATGAACAAGCAAGATTTCGAAAAGTTGGAAGTTGTACTGAAAAAAAAAAATCAGTTCAGAACGTTGTACAATAATGTTTAGACATAGAAATCCACCTTCGATGGTATTTGTGGACCAGCAAAAGCCTTCGATAATGTGCAATTGCCAATATTTTTGGAGAGTTCTGTGATATGGAGTTCTTTTTGATTATGGTAATTTGATCAAATCTTTTTATGAGAAAATCATGTGCAAAGTTAATATTACTGGAGTCCTATTAAATGAATATTTAATGAACAGTGGAGTATTCCAAGGTAATGTGTTGTCAGATATGTTGTTTATCTTTCTCATGGATTTTGGCTCAAGACAAGTCGAAGAAAGATAGAGATGATGAGAACGGAATATGCAATGGTAGATGAAATATCATTGGAAGGAGAAAGGATTAATGAGGTGGAACCATTAAAATATTTAGGAACTATGATCCCTAATACAGGATCCTTAGAATTGAAGTTTATTGAAATATTGAAAAAAGCAAATCAGACAATGTCTAGGTTAAGTAAAATTTGGAAATCAAATCGCCTAAACTTACATATAAAAATCAGGCTATATATCAGTTTAGGGAGATCTGTGCTACTGTATGTACATGAGTCATTGTATGACAATGAAAAAATATTCAACAGATTTTATAGACTCGAAAACAAAGCCCTCAGAAGAATATTGAGAGTTAAACGACAGGACAGTGTTAGAAATGAAACTATAAAAGAGATTACTCAAATGTCATATGTGGTTCAGCTCATTATGAGGAGTAGATAAAGATGGTTTCTTCATGCACTTAGCACTCTACAAAAAAGACTAGTTCATCAAACTTTCAAGTGGTCA
>NC_090751.1:78975361-78980361 GCF_036898095.1 Palaemon carinicauda
TCGCAGACCCTAGGCTGTAGAGTAGTATACTCTTGTGGCCTAGGATGACACCGGCATTGGAACTCTGTTTCTCCCTTGTTGAGAGGAACGGCATGGACTGCCTTCCCCTTAACTGTATTAGCTCCTCCTAAGCTGGAGAATAGAAGATTCTCCTGCCGCTTGGGGTTGTCCCGGTACTGAAAGAAGTTTCTTCACGGTGTATAGGTCCGGCAACATTGCCGGCCCTTCCCATACCTCATATAGGACCCCCCCCCCCCTTTATGTTCTTTTACAATGGCTGAGCCATTGTCTTTCCTGATCCGGCGTCCTGCAACCTTACCATTGCCGGTGGGTTGCCGGAGCCGGCCAGACCCCCTCTCCTCAGCTGACGGCTGTCAGCGAATGACGGCTTCCGGCGGCCATGCTGGCTGTGGGTGGGAGGTCCCTTTTGTCACCAAGGTTCTCCAGTTCTCCCTTCAACTACTGGCCACAACTTCTGTTGTCGGCGTGTTGCTTTGGCCGGCAGTAGATCGGCACAGATAAGTACTGACTCAGTCGGTAGCGTGCCGACTGTACTAGTGCTGCCGGAGGCTGGCCTACAGTAGTAAGCCGGCAATGGTACTGTGACTAGATGGAAGCCTGAATGTTACATTCTCCCCTTCCGTTTGAACCTCCTTTTCGGAGAAAGGCAGTAAAATTAGACATTTTCATACTTTATTAGTGTATACATACACAGTAATAGATAGCCTTCACTCCATGCTTTCTCTCTCTCTCTTACCTAGCATGCTAGATGTTCCGGCAAGAGCTAGCTAATCCGGCAACATGCCGGATGAACAACAGTATATGATTATACAGGTAGTCAGTATATTTGCAGCATTGTATATACGGAAGATGGAAAACTAACGTATGTATTATACTAGTAGTTATTTCCAATATATCTTGGGTATCCCTGCCCAGGTATTTACTGAACCCAATTCTATATTGATAGAATAATATTTCGTCAATATTCTGATTTGAAATCAGTTTCCATTTACCCTACAATATTAAATTTCGTAATGGGCTGGTGGTGTGACACCTCTAACCCTTAAAGGGGAGAGCCCTTATCCCTGAGTTTCCCTGATCAGGAAACTCCCTGATTTAATATTATAAGGGAGGTCACAGCAAATAGATTGGTTGGGATACACAAATATGTGTCTTTTTTCTTATCTAATCAACATATCTTGGGTACCCTTGTGCGAGCTTCTGCTGGTACCGCTCCTATATCGAAAGAATGACATTCCCTTGATACTCTAATTGTGAAATCAGTCCTCCTTACATTACAGCGTTAAGTATAAGGTGTTCGACCCCCCTTTTTACCGGGAATTCCCCAGTTGGAGGAATTTCCTTATCTTAATACTGAGGGGAGGTAACAGCATTGGCTCGCAGGGGATACACGGGTATTTGTCTCCCGCTATTTCTTTATAGCTTTCTGTCCTAAGTTATATTTATCAAAAGATGATTTTTGCAAATTGTTTATCAGTGTGATAATCAATTGAATACTCATTTCTGTTCTCCTTTCCTTACAGGAGGGACACCAGATGATGCATCGGAGTCTTTTGCAGTTATAAGAGTGAGTATTTTCATGGACATAATACATGCAGGTTCATGCCCCCAGCAATATCATTTCCAAATTCTCAACCCGGTCTGAGACCCTCTGACCTATAAGTAGGCCAGACCTTAATGCCGAAGGTCTCGAAAAAACCCAAGTTAATAGAATCTGGTATACAGCTCTTAACATTTACACATTTAGGTGTGAGATTTCTAAAATCTCTCCGGAACCCTACCTACCTTTTTTACAGCTTTCTAAAGGACATCCTGTCCCCTATCACTCCTCTCTTCACTCCAGTCCGAGGAGAGGAGGTGAGGATGGTGGTACCCCACCCCCCTTCTCACTGCCAGTGCATACACAATGGAGGTCTCAAGCTGTCGAACTACGGTTGGTTTGGTTTCAGAAGTTATCACAAAAATGCGGTTCAGTTACGAACTCGCAAAAGTTAGGAATCTCTACGGGAATTTGACCGAAGATTTCACTTGTTCATTACAATAACTGGCTATATAGTGTTTCTTTTAAAGGTATTTAGGTCTTCAAGCGCCCCCAAACCCCCTACCCTTACCTCACAGGGATGGTAGGCTTGCAGATACTAACGACACTAATGAATATGAGCAAGACTCGTACCCCTGACTGGCAAACACCAGGCAGAGACATTACAATCAGGCCACACCAGGCAGAGACATTACAATCAGGCCACACCAGGCAGAGACATTACAATCAGGCCACACCTTGTAGTGATAACAACGACGGCAGTCACTGATTCAATGTCACATCTGACTCCGCCGCCGAGAGCCGGCAGTTTGTGCCCCTGGTCACCCCCAGTCAATACCTGACTTGGTATGCCTTCAATCGGCAGCCCGCCGATAACCAGCGGGCTGCCGACAGCCTGAAGGGTCGCCACTGGTTCAGAGGGCTGCTGACTATGCGTATAGTTTTCACCACTACCCAGTCACATTGAATACTGGCTAGGATGGTGTGACTTCTGTCAGCGACCCACTGACAGCCGACAAGTCACTGACATGACGCAGAACTGCTAGCCATTTCGGTACTGAAGTACTGTGCCAGTTAACTTACCCCAAGCCTTGACGGTAATGTGCCAGTTATATAGGTGTATACAATACCCCATATCACAGACAGAAATCTTTGGTACATAATCATACAATAGAATGGTTTTCCAGTACGCTGTGCTTCTGAGCAAAATCTCTTGCTGAGACCTACCTGATTTGGGGGATACACTCCCCCCCCATCTTTTTTCCTTACGCTGACTCTTCATCAGCCTCTTTGATTCTCATTATTAATTCCCTGGATGTAGGCGCTGCTCTATCCTTATGGGCTAGAATCTTCCATCGGGCTCCTTTTAAAAGGGGATGCCCTAGAATCAATAATTAGGAGGGCCGCAGCAGTTGGCTGGAAGGATTCACACGTGTGTGTCTCTCCTATTGTTTTCCAGCGTACTTATCCTAAGCTTTACACTATAAAAAGGAATCTTCTATTACAGTGAAACACTGAGAAGCTGATACAGACAAACGGTCAGGTATGACCCAAAAGGAGGACGGGAAGCTTTCTTAGTTCTCCTTGGGATGTTAAACAGCATCCCACAGTTACAGATATGTACACCTTCTAATCATGCGAAGCAAACAGACGCTTCTGGTAGGAAGGAAGTTCCTCCTGGGTCGCTGGACCTTCGATCCTTGGGTCCAAGGCCTAACCAAGATGAGACTAGAATGGAAATGGACATACCTCCTCCATCCTTTCCTCAACTCTTCCTACATTCCAAATCCCCTGGAAGGGTATACCTTAGAGCTCTAGAGCATACTATCAGTAAGGAAAATAGAGTCCATCGATTTCCAAGGAAGGCTGTTTAGTGTTCATGTGAAGGACTCAAGAAAACTGAGTCATTCTGGACTGGGCGCCACTCAACAAGTTCCAATAAAACAGCAAGTTCAGAATGTTAATCCTTTTGAGCACAAGGACCTTATTCAGTAAGGGGTGTTGACAGTCTGGCCAGACCTGAAAGATGTCTATCGGCAACCTCCAGTCAGTCACCCCCTCCACTCCTACCTAGGATCCAGGTTACAGAAGATAACATATATCCGAGACAAAATTCTCGTGAGACTAGATTCACTCCTAGGATCTTCACGGAATTAGCAGACACAGTCAAGCGAAACCAAGCCTTGAAAGAGTTCAGGCAACAATGGCCCTGGACGACAGGCTGGGGTGGGCAGCACCCGAAACGACTGTCTATGAGCATCCATGGAGATGATCCGGCCCCGGAACATCAGGGATGCAAAATAACTTCAAGAAGTCTCGATTCTCTCCAGCTCAGGGGCTTCTATGTTTTCATAAAATCATTGAAACCTGCGGTCACCCTAACGCTCCTTTCCCTTGGGGATGTAAAAGGAGATCGTGAGGTATGTCAAGAGACTATTGTAATCAGCCAGGATTCCATGACACTAACAGGGAGGAGTTTTGCTCTTTTCAGTTCACGATAATGACAGACCCAGTGCCATGTGCACAGCTGTAAGATGCGTTAAGAGGCTGGAGAAGATACGCATCAAACGCTCGAAGAGATCTAATAGGACCAATGATGGTCATTCCCTCTTCGCTTACCCTACAATGACCAAAGGCCACGGGCCCGTAGTCCATTTTAGCCCTGTAATGGTTGGCGAAACTCTCTCCACATAGATCAGACCTCCTCAGGCTGATCTGGGGCATCGAAGCGATAATGAGGCGTCGAAACTGTCGAGGATAAGGGAAATCTCATTTCTTTAGGGAATGTTAGCCATCCCTTCCTTAAGGGAATTGCGCCTATCAGCAGCTCGTTTATAAATGATCCGCAAGGTGACAGCGGATGCTCTTCTCGGGTCAAACCCAATAAAGTTAGAATGGTACACGGACGCAGACCCATTCCCTCCCAGATAAGAACAATTCCCCGAGCTGCAGTTTGTTCTCTTCATCACGAGCTCCATGCGAGGATCCTCTAGTGGAAGTAACAGACATCATGTCTCTAGAATAGAAGTGATGGACTTAGAAATTCCTGTTCAGCCCATCAAATTTCCTCTGGAAGGCCCCCTACATGTTGAGACCCTTAAAGGGAAGAGGGTCTCTGTTGGCTCCCAGGTAGCCCAAGAACACCTCGTTCCCTGTAATGAAGGAACTGAGGCTGAGGCTGGTCCTAGTTATGCACCTAGGATTATCCAGGAGGTTCAGAAGTTTTCTGCCTTCGATTTATCACAGTACACCTGATCCCTTCATCTTATGAATTCCTTGCCCTTAACGGTTAGGAAAAAGACTGGCATCTCAAAAGGCAAAATAGAATTCCTTGAAGAATACAATTCTAGTCAACTAGAAGACAATACGAGTCTTCTTGGGAAAAGTAAGCTGCTATGTAAAGCATTAAGGACCGAAAGCAATCTCATGATCTTCTGCT
>NC_090751.1:79007861-79009150 GCF_036898095.1 Palaemon carinicauda
ATAGATCGGAAAATAATAATAATAATAATAATAATAATAATAATAATAATAATAAAATAATAATAATAATAATAATAATAATAATAATAATAATAATAATAATAATAATAATAATATAATAATAATAATAATAAAAATAATAATAATAATAATAATAATAATAATAATAATAATTTTAAAATTATGAATAATAATAATAATAATAATAATAATAATAATAATAATAATAATAATAATAATAATAATAATAATAATAATAATAATAATAATAATAATAATAATAATTAATAATAATAATAATAAAAATAATAATAATAATAATAATAATAATAAAATAATAATAATAATAATAATAATAATAATAATAATAATAATAATAATAATAATAATAATAATAATAATAATAATAATAATAATAATAATAATATAATAATAATAATAATGATAATAATAGAAAATAATAATAATAAAATAATAATAATGATAATAATAATAATAATAATAATAATAATAATAATAATAATAATAATAATAATAATAATAATAATAATAATAATAATTTTAAAATTAATAATAATAATAATAATAATAATAATAATAATAATAATAATAATAATAATAATAATAATAATAATAATAATAATAATAATAATAATAATAATAATTTAATAATCAATAATAATAATAATAATAATAATAATAATAATAATAATAATAATAATAATAATAATAATAATAATAATAATAATAATAATAATAATAATAATAATAATAATAATAATAATAATAATAATAATAATTTTAAAATAATAATATATAATAATAATAATAATAATAATAATAATAATAATAATAATAATAATAATAATAATAATAATAATAATAATAATAATAATAATAATAATAATAATAATAAATATATATATAATAATAATAATAATAATAATAATAATAATAATAATAATAATAATAATAATAATAATAATAATAATAATAATAATAATAATAATAATAATAATAATAATAATAATAATAATAATAATAATAATAATAATAATAATAATAATAATAATAATAATAATAATAATAATAATAATAATAATAATAATAATAATAATAATTAATAATTAATAATAATAATAATAATAATAATAATAATAATAATAATAATAATAATAATAATAATAATAATAATAATAATAATAATAATAATAATAATATATATATATAATATATATATATAATAATAATATATAATAATAATAATAATAATAATAATAATAATAATA
>NC_090751.1:79009650-79012150 GCF_036898095.1 Palaemon carinicauda
AATCACACTTTTTTTTCGATAGCAGCGTATTTTTTTTTCTTTTCTTTGCCGAGTAGCTGCGCCTAATATATGTAACTTTTGCTTGTGCCATAGTTTCATTCTTGGGCAGGTCCCACACAATTTCCATAGATTAGTGTGAATCGGAGTAAAAGAAGGCTGAATAACATCCGTAGTTCTTCACTTTCTCTCTCATGGCATTTATACCTCTTTGGCTCTCAATTCCTCATTAGGTAAAGCAAGTGAAGGACTACTAACGGTAGCAAGTATAACCGGCTTACTTGAATTATAGTCATTGTGAAAACGGAGACGACAACCATTGTAGAATTTTTCACAACGTCGATGGGTTCTTGTTTTAACACATTTTCTTTATGCTTCTCGTTTATGTAATTTTCTTTGTCACTTCGTTTTCCTTTCAAGGAAGAAATGTACGAGAGGGACATGGTTGCAAAAATAAATAAATAAATAGACAGACTTTCTAAGACAACGATAAGAAAGCAACTTAAATTTAGATGGAATGCAATTTTTAGTAAATAGTTTCACTTAAAATATACAGTATATTTTGAGAAATATAATCGCTTATCTCGTGTGATTAAAGCTTTGTTTGCTTATTAGGGGGGGGTGAAAAGTGGTAGAGGGATGAAAATAGTGGGGAGTCATAACTTTGTCACGGACATGGGTCAGGATCTTGAAAGGTGAAGGAACCACAAACGGGTCCAATGTATATATCCACTGATGGATAGTTTGATTCTTAGGTTACATATTCTGCAAAACGTTATTCATTACTTACCCAAACAATATTAGAAAAATGATGGGTATTACATTGTATGTGATATTAGAGAGTATATGATGTCAAATGTTGCATAAAAAAGCATAAGCAAAATATATTTAAAGTCATAGTGAAGATTTTCTCAAATGTTTCCCATGGGTGTAAGTGCCACATATATCTATGAATTAGTAGCTGATCATTAAAGAGACGTTGCATGTTTGTGCTTGAGGAATTATCATAAGTTACAAGAAGTGTACTCGTGAAATTTATCCCAAATCGTAAAGAAATCAAAACAAAAAAATCAATAGAGTAGCAGTTGCTTCGATGATGATTGGACGCTGCAATTTCTGTCATGAATAATGGTATTAAAGCAAGAATAATGTCACATTATCGAGTCGACAATCACTTTGTTATCTACAAATCAAACATAAGTAACTCGTTCGGTCACTATCTCTTGTACTCAAATATTGGGAAAGATCAAGGAGGTAACAGATACAAGAGGACTGAGAGAAAAAAAAACCATATCACGACTGAACTGAACATTCATTAACTGTATTCCCTCCTAATTCCCAATTTTAACCAGTACTAATCCCAAAACATTACTAAAGTAATGTGTAATGATGGATAGAAGGGGGGGGGGGGTGGCCGCTAAATTTCCATCTAATCAAACTTTGGGGGCTGTTAGATGATCCATTTTTTCACACACTGCTTACTTGAATCTTCAAAAAGTAAAATCGGGTTTCTTCTTCGAAGCTTTTTAACCAGTGTGATATAGAATTGAGTCCTGTTAATTCTCAAAAGACAATCTACCATTCCATTTGAATTAGGCATAATACCGAACTGAAGGATCCTAGTCATAAGCAGTTTTTCGGAGAACCCAACAACTTTGCCAATTCAGTAAGGGAAGACGAGAAGAGGTATAGAAAAGAATGACCAATTCTTTCCATATTCAACTCTCTCCTCATACACCTGACAAGACTGAGATTACCAAATAATTCCTCTTTGCTTAAACGATTTTCATTAATATAAAACGAAGTCAGATCCACTCTGATTTTGGAGAAACTTCCTCTTCGCTTAAACTCTGATTATGGAGCAACATACACGACTGCAATACTGGATTTTGTAACAAGTAAGGAATAATAAGTGTGTGTGTGTATGTGTGTGAAGGATATTAGTTGGAAAAGAGTTGATATATGTGGAACAAATTTTCATATACCCCTTAACATACGTCTTTAGTGATACGGATAGCATAAAACATCCACATATCTTTCATTTCATATTCGAAAGTTCGTAAAATTATACGGCAACGGAACATTATAAATAATATGATTAGCTGAATAGTTGTGTATTGCCGAGGAATAAAGAGTAAACTCTTCAATTTCCTAAAGGGATAAAGTAAATGTATATTGTTTGTTGTTTTTTCTCTCATCAATAAAGTAAACCGTGCACTACAATCGAATAAAATTAGATATAGTTATTATTATCATTAATACCGTAAATTTTAACATTGTTACTGATGCTCTAGTTGTTGTTATCATCAATATAAACAACGCAATAGTGACGTAGTCTTGAATCTTGGCGTACATTTCGCTACTTATTAAAAAAAAAGAAAAAAAAAATGGCAGAGACGGGTACTTTTCCATAGGCTTAAATTGAAAGGAATGTGGTCAGGGGGGAGGAGGGCCTCGTTGGTCGACTTCGAGATACCATTGATAAGGACAAAGCCCATCTTAC
>NC_090751.1:79037150-79049650 GCF_036898095.1 Palaemon carinicauda
TTTACGGCCGGGTTTTAAGTTATAGTGAAAAATTTGGGGGAAAAAATAAAGACATCTCCTTACCTCTCAGAATGACTAACCATAAGTGATGAAGAAAGAGGCCGAGTCATATTTTCCTGCCAATCACATACACCATTCAAGGGACGAGCGTTTAAACAGCCGTGGTGCCACACCAGAGAATACAGCCTGGCAAATCAACCAAATTGCCTTTGTTCTTCTATTGCATCCTTTCAAAAAACATGCAGCAGGGCCACTGCTGTGGCTCAACCAACTAACTGTTAGCGGCTGCCAGGATGATTATACAGGAAAAAGTCGGTGCTAGTGTAGCTTGTATCCCAGCCATACTTTTGTTCCCACAATGTGTGGCTTGTATCCTACCAAAGTTTTGGGCGAGGAAATCAATATATGTTAAAATTAACCATTTCTTCTCTCTATTCTTCTCTGGGACACAATGAATCCATGGAAAATTACAAAAAATATCTTTTCTATGCTCCTGCGATATTTTTTATTAGTTGACATTCTATGATTAGCACATACTCATTCCTGTTTGTTCTTGTGATCTGGGTAAGGGAATCCCGGGAACATCCCCCACATGGCAGGTCTGTGACCTGGGAACTACTTAGTTAGATTAGGTTGGGTGTGTTAGGGATATATTCAAAAGGGCACAAAACCTAAGTTTATATAACTTAGGACGGGACATTTACATTAGAAAAAAAGAGTCGCCTATAGTGAATACACTATATATTGTTCACCTTTTCAAACCTAAAGAAGTACTTTCTTAAATAAAAAAGAAAATATACACTGGTCTATTTTTAACCTTTTCTCACCTAAATCCTTAGGAGGATATAAGCTATATTCTGAATATCCTGGTAGGATATAAAATCCACTACCACCAAAGTCTTTTGCAGTCTTTCCTTCAAGAAAATGAAAAAAGACCAAGTATTTCAACATTACAATTGAGATGTCCAACACAGAATTCATCATTGATGCGGGAGGAAGCAAATTATTCGTCTCAGCCACCAGAATGAATAACTGAATCCAGTCCCCAACTCCCTCCCTGCATCTACCGCAAATGGCACCTCGCTAGAGATAATGGAAGCAAAAACATTTTAATGGTGTCCACTAACAAGCCAAACAGATGGACATTCATCATTGCAGATGCCGCCTTCAAAGTACTAGGAGTGGATTTCCTGAAGGCACACAGCATGCTGGTTGAAGTATCAAGACAACTTATTCTGAGTGATGCCCATATAGCCACATAACTCCAAGGGAAGCAACAGGCTCAACTACAGGGCCACAAATATCTCGCCCCCTTCAAGAAATTGGTAAGTATTCAAGGATGATCTATAGGATGACCTCATGTGCCTTACATAACACATCAAACATATCACAAAGATGCCACCCTGTGATCGCATATTTCACAGTTGGTTTCAGAGAAACTAGGCCACTCAAAGCAATTATTCTATGACATGGAACAAGGCGGAGTGTTCCAAAGAGCCTTCAGCAAATGAGTTTAAAGGAGACTGCAACATGGCAGCCCTATACGGATTACTGGCGACAATGTTTAAACGCCTTCAGAAAGCTACCCCATACCTAACTGCAGTGACATAACCAAATCGAAGGATTAAGAATATTTTTGAAAATCTATCTAATGATGGGTCATTATCAAGTCTCTGTAGCAAAAGATATAGAAAGGACAGCAATTATCACATCCTTCAGCGCATATACTTTTAATTACAGCTACTTTGGTCTTTGAAATGCAGATGCCACCTTTTAATGTGTTATGGACAACATTGTTAGAGAATTACCCTGGTCCGTCTTTTACTTTGAATCCATCCTGATTCTTATCTCTAACAATAAATATCATCATGGATGTAAGAAAAACAAAATTAGTGGGAAGCTCAGAGAAAAAGGGGTTACATGTTCAAAAACATAAATGTGAATGGCCAAAAATACAGTAGAATATGTCACTGATTGAGTCCCTAACATATTAAATTCCTCCCGACGAAGGTCCAAGCTGTTGCCCTTTTCCCAAGACCAATCAAAATTAAAGGACTGCAAGAGTTTGCTGACATGATAAATTACTATTACCAATGCTTAAAAATTAACCCAGAACATTATGCAGGTCATATAAGCAAAAGGGGTTACTTGTTCAAAGCCATTAATATGAATGGCCAAAAAATACAGTAGAATATGTCACTGATTAAGTCCCTAACATATTAAATTCCTCCCGACGAAGGTCCAAGCTGTTGCCCTTTTCCCAAGACCAATCAAAATTAAAGGACTGCAAGAGTTTTCTGACATGATAAATTACTATTACCAATGCTTAAAAATTAACCCAGAACATAAGCAATAACTGGATTCCAACAGCAACAATAGCATTTTCTCTCTCACATTTTAGTCCCTAAAATTGGCCATGGATGTAAGTAACACAGCAGGATAAAGACAAAAGCTGCCAACCGCTATAAATTTTCTGCTAAAAGTTACCTTCAGCAAAACTGAAATTCCAATTTTGACAACGAGTTATTGGCAGCACAATATGCTGTCACATTTGGCATTTCAGACATGCTTAAGGAATGGTAATTCATGGTGCTCATGAACCATCATTCCTCGATTTCTGCCTTCACAATAAACGTAGATTGCTGGTCAGCACACCAACAGTAGCAATTACAGGCACACCAAGTACTCTTGCACCATCAGGTATTTGAAGGGCTTTCTCAATAATGTCGCACATACCTTTTCTGGAAACACCATTAATGCTATCAAAATTTGGATATGCCCCGAAACAGCAACTAACCAGAACCTCCTCAAAGGTCTACAGTGGTTCCAGCAGAGAAGTCCTGCTATTTCATGGAGGGATTTTATCACAGGTAATGGAGAGAGAACCGTTGCCAGCAAGACAAGTACCAGACGTTCTCGTCTCTATCTTCCATTTGTTTTGAGGAGGAAGGACGTCAACCTCCCCCATAACCTATCACGCCCTTCAGGTTGCTCCACTACCTGCATCCTAACCTAGTGTTATATTTGGAGGGCAATGCAGACACCCATTAAGAAATCGATTTGCAAATGTCTTTACTGTCAGAACATCGAAGATCACAAGGCATACAGAATCAAGGATAAGGGGATTCAAGAAAACTAATTGCTGCCTCACTCATGATCATACCAGCAATGTGAAACCCCTAACTCCCCCAGGAGAAATTGAAGCACCTGTGACGGCGCCGAGTAAGGGTGTGAACTCAAAGGCAGATTGGAAACGACTGAGTTATATTGTTGTGGAACACTCTCCTTATATACAAAACCTCAAGGCAACAGGACATGACAAGTTCACAAGACAGACAAAATCACAGAGGAAAAACCAGACAGGGATTTTCATGTTCGTTTTAGTGCGAGGGAGGAGCGAAGATACAAGCATAATATATACAAAAGGAATTATGTACAATTGTGTGAAACACAGTTGGTACATGGCTCCCCCCCTAAAAATGACATACTGTACATGCTAAATAGGGCGCCCTGATCTAGAAAGGCGAACTGTAGGCGGGTCAACCAGCAGAAGATAAGCAGGTTTTAGACGATCAATGGAGACCCAGTCTTCTTTGCCCCGAATGTTTAGGAGGAATGCTTTCGGACTGCGTCGGATCACAAGGAAAGGTCCCGTGTAAGGGGGCGTTAACGGTGGCTTGCTGGTGTCGTTGCGCAGGAAGACGTGCGTTGCAGAGTGCAAGTCCGTTAGTATGTGATGCTTCGCTGGGGGCTTGTAAGTCTGGCGGCACGGAGTAAATTTTCCCACGACGTGACGTATGCGCTGGAGATCGTCGGAGGAGGTTGTAGAAGGAAAAAACTCGGCAGGGACGACCAACGGGTCGCCATACACCATTTCGGCTGCCAAGACGTCGAGGGCGTCTTTAGGAGTGGTCCTTAGTCCAAGGAGGACCCAGGGAAGCTGAGTAAACCAGTTGCAATTCTTGCAGCGGGACATCAAAGCTGCTTTGACGGTGCGATGAAAACGTTCAACCATTCCATTGGCAGCGAGGTTGTAGGCCGTTGTCTGATGTAGGGTGATGCCCAGGAGATTCGCTAATGACGTCCATAATTGAGAGGTGAAAGTGGTTCCCCTGTCAGAAGTAATATGCTCAGGGATACCGAATCTTGAAATCCATCCAGAGAGTAAGGCAGATGTACACGAGGCGGACGTTGCAGTTTCCATGGGAATGGCTTCAGGCCAACGAGTGGAGCGGTTGATGACAGTAAACAGGTAACGATGTCCTTGTGATGTGGGTAGGGGGCCTACAACGTCGACGTGAATGTGTGCGAAACGACGCTGAGGTTGAGGAAAGGTGCCCACTCCTGAATCCGTGTGTCGATGTACTTTGGAAGTTTGGCAAGAAGTACAGGCACGGACCCAATCCTTAGCATCCTTAGAAATGCCGTGCCTAATGAACTTTGCCTTCAGCAGCTGTGCAGTAGAACGGCACGAGGGATGTGAAAGGCCGTGGATGAAATCAAACACCTGTCGGCGCATGGGAGCAGGAATCCAAGGTCGCGGTCTACCAGTACTGACGTCACAGAGGAGGGTGGTGTTGGAGTTTTCGAGGGGAAAATCCTCCCAATGGAGGGACATGCAGGATGTCCTACAAGCTTGATACTCTGGATCCTGTAGTTGGGCTTCAGCCAGGGCGTTGTAATCCAATCCCAGTTGAACAGCAGCCAACGTGTTCTTGACAGGGCATCGGCATTCATTTTCCCAGGGACGTATTGGAGGGTGCAATTGTATTCAGCCACGGCGGAGAGATGTCGGCGTTAACGGGTGGACCAGGCGTTAACGGGTGGACCAGGCGTCAGACTGTCGAGTGAAGGCGTGCACCAGAGGCATGTGGTCTGTGCGAATGACGAAGGGCGTACCTTCTAAGAAATGGCGAAAGTGACGGACAGCCAAGTGCACCGCCAGCAATTCTTGATCGAAGGTAGAATAACCCGATTCTGCCTTGGACAGTTTTCTGCTGAAGAAGGCCAATGGGCGGGGCGAGCCTTTGACCACCTGCTCGAGTACTGCACCAATAGCGACATCGCTGGCATCGGTGGAGAGAAGGAGAGGGGCGTGTGGGATAGGAAAAGTGAGAGCCGCAGCAGTTGATAGGGCCTTCTTTGCATTGCAGAATGCCGCTTCTTGAAGGGGACCCCACTTCAAGTCCTTTGGCTTACCCTTGAGGGAGGCGTAGAGGGGAGCAAGAGTGGCGGCAATGGTTGGCAGAAAACGGTGATAATAGTTGATCATGCCCAAGAATTCCTGCAGAGCTTTGACGGTCGAGGGCGTGGGAAAATTCTGAACGGCTGCTACCTTCTCAGGGAGGGGATGGACTCCTTCAGGAGTGATACGGTGCCCTAAGAACGACACTTCGTTGGCGCCAAAGGTACACTTGTCGTACCGGACTACAAGGCCGTTTTGTTGCAGGCGGTCGAGCACGATGCGCAGGTGACGGAGGTGTTCCTCTTTTGAGGAGGAGAACACAAGTATGTCGTTCACATAACATACACAGAAAGGGAGGTCCCCTAAGATGCCATCCATGAGACGTTGAAACGTTGCCCCAGCATTACGAAGGCCAAAACAAGAGTAATTGAAGGTGTATGTGCCAAATGGAGTGGTGATGGCGGTCTTGGGGATGTCTTCTGGGTTCATAGGCACCTTATAATACCCCTTCAGGAGGTCGAGCGTAGAGAAAACCTTTGCTTTGTGCAGGTAGGAGGTTACATCGGCAATGTTTGGGAAGGGGTAGTGATCCGGTTCTGTTTGCATGTTCAGGCGCCTGTAATCCCCGCACGGACGGAGGAAGCCGTCTTTCTTCAGAACGACGTGTAAGAGTGACGACCATGGGCTGGAGGCCTTTTGGCAAAGGCCCATTTTCTCCATTTCGGCGAACGTCTATTTGGGGGCTGCCAATCGTTCCGGTGCCAGACGTCTGAATTTTGCGAAGACTGGGGGTCCCGTCGTCTTGATATGGTGATAAATACCGTGCTTGGCAGGAACAGTGGGCGTTTGGCGAAGTTCTGGACGGAAAACTTCCGGGTACGACGTGAGGAGGTGGGCGTAGGCATCCGTGGCTGCGCTCATGTGGAGAGCGAGGTTAGAGGGGGCGGGTTGAAGAGGTGTTGACAAGTACGAGTCTGCGTTGACCAATCGTCGGTGGGCGACATCGACCAGAAGGTGGAAATGAGAGAGGAAATCCGCACCGAGGATTGGCATTGTGACGTCAGCAACGAGAAACTTCCAATTGAATTTACCGTTTCCGAACGATAATGTGAGGCTCTCGTAACCGTAGGTGGGTATCGCAGATCCGTTGGCAGCTACCAAGCGGACGTCGGGAGATGTAGACAGACTACGTTGTGCCTTGAAGAGTTTCCTTGGCAAAAGAGAACGACAAGCACCCGTGTCTACCAAAAATCGCACGCCAGTTCCTGCATCCTGTAAAAAGAAAAGATTAGAAACATGGGAGGCCACCGCCACAAGCGATGGCCTACTTACACCTGTTTTGGCCACTGACAATCTTTGGCACATTTCTTCGCGGTTGCCCCGAATCTGAAGTGGTAGTAGCAAAACTGCGGCGGATGGGAGGTAGTAAGTGGCTGTAGAAGTTGTTCGTTGGGGCGCGAGCGATTGGTGGGTGGTGGGCGGCTCTGTTGCCGCTTCGGCACGTCACGGGGTAGGCGTGTATGTCCTACGGCATTCATGTCAGCTTCGGTTGACGTTGAATAGGCATCCTCGTCGTCAGGGGTGGAGGCAGTGTCTTGAAGTGGCTGTCCATAAGGGCGTCGGCTTTGGTCATCAAGTCCTTTATGAGTAAACTATCGACATCGGGTATGGCAGCGCGCACAGGTTCAGGTAAACGGCGTATCCAAAGGGCACGGAGTAGGTTCACCTCACGAGGAGAGCCGTCTGCAGCAGGTTGAAGGCGAGCGATACTGGTCATTTCCCTGAGGGCAAGCGAAGCCCTTTGGTCCCCTAACGGTTGTTGCGAGAGCTGAAAAAGCTTTGCTATACGGGCGGCTGGCGACGGCGAGTACTGCTGCAGAAGGTATGATTTGAGGGCGTCATACGCTATTGGGGCGTCTCCTTGTTCACAAAGCCAGTCGGATATTTCTGGGAAGGTGTCTTCGGGTATCGCCGCGAGAACATAATCCGCTTTGGTGGTTGAGCGAGTCACGCCCGATACGAAAGTGGACTTCAGCGCGTTGAAACCAAGCGAACGCTTCTCCGCTGGCGAACGGTGAAAGTTTCAATGGGGCGGCTGCAGTGCCAACTGCCGGAGTAGAGTCAGCCTCCGTCATAGTAACAACGATGGAGGGGCGAGGGAGGTGGGGGTGGAAGGCAGTGGGAGCGAGTCGACTTCCGGGGTCACCAATGTGACGGCGCCGAGTAAGGGTGTGAACTCAAAGGCAGATTGGAAACGACTGAGTTATATTGTTGTGGAACACTCTCCTTATATACAAAACCTCAAGGCAACAGGACATGACAAGTTCACAAGACAGACAATATCACAGAGGAGAAACCAGACAGGAATTTTCATGTTCGTTTTAGTGCGAGGGAGGAGCGAAGATACAAGCATAATATATACAAAAGGAATTATGTACAATTGTGTGAAACACGGTTGGTACACACCTTTTCACCATCATTGATCTCAATACCAGATCACCAGAAGCAACACCTGTCAGACAGCAGGCGGCTTATGCAGATATGTCTAAAATCAACAATTATTATTTGCTTCATCAGCTATATCCTTTTATTTTCCGCCTTTTCAAACCCATATATAGACTATACCTTGCAAATGAATCCCGTAGACTATAGCGTTTTTCCAAATCTTATCCAGGAAGATAATGGCATTAAAAAAGTATAAAACACTGGTGCCTCTGTCAGGCAAAGTAGGCGTACAGAAAACAAGCTTTTCCTCCTATTTTCTTGGTAAGTTGGGAGACATTCAAGGCCATCATACTACAAGACAACCACCCACCTTAATTTAAGCATATTTACACGTTAGTCCCCAGAATGAACAATATTTAATCACATTAGTTTTTGCTTCACTGGTGCTTGCTAAACTAGCAATTTACCATTTCCATGCTCTTCTGTTCTGGCAAGCAGTACATGTTGCACCATAAGTTAACTGTTTGGACGAGAATTTGGGCATTATTTTGATTATTGGTGAATATAATGATTCAAGGTAAAACATTTCCAAGAGAAAAAAAAAATGTTTCCTACAGAAAAGTGTTTTCAACGAAATTTGCCCTTTATTTCCACCGCAAATAAACCGTTCTCCCATTATCAACCCGCCCCTTCCCGAACGACACAGGTGGAATTCTGGGAATCTTGGTGGACAAAAACAGGAAAAAGAAGTCATTATTTAACACTTTCGAGATATGTAAAAGGCCACAGAACCTAACAATCCCACCTAACCTAACCTAGTAGTTCCAAGGTCACAGACCTAGGATCCCCCTAACCAGGTCACAAACCTAGCCATGGAGCAAGCCCCCTGGAACCCCCTTCCCAGGTCACAAACCTACCAAGGTCCCACACCTAGCCGGGGCTTGCTCCTACCTAGGTCACAAACTTAAAGTAAATCACAGATAACTCTTTACCTTATCATTGACACCTGTGTGTGTCTTTGTCTTGGCAATCTTTATAGTCGACTTACAATAGAAAATGTGCTGGTCTTCCCTAAGTGCTGAGTCTTAGAACACTTTGAACTTTCAGGGGTATCACAAGGAACTATCAAAAAAGGATCCCGACATTTTGTGTAATATCTCGTTTATTATAATGCATCCCATTGAATACTGTATATAGATGAAAAGGTTAGTTTTACCATTACCGATTCGCCAGTAAATTTTCAACACCTAAAACTCCCGGATCCCACTAGGTGGCCCACATTACCGTAGGATATATTAGGGTAGCATACCTTAATAGCTATTTATTTGTGACCGAAATAAAGGTAATTTTCGAGGGAAAGTTTTTTCTTTTCTATATAATATCGCATCCCTTTATTAGTAAAGCTTTATCTGTAATTTACTTTAACAATAACTAGATTTCTACCGATACTGGAATTCACATAAGAAATGGACAAGTGCTGGTTATTTTGGCATTTTTATCTGTAGGACTAATAGGGCTGAAGCTAAATAACTCATGGGCTTGAGTATTGATTCACTAAATGTGAACATTTAATCTTCTAAGTTCATTGTTTACTTGAGAGACTGTGGGTTCCTACACAGGAATTGTTTCAACGTGGTTACCGTTGAAGTAGTCGTCTTCCACCGGGAAAAAAAATGTATTTCGAGGTTTAGTGTAGTTTCATCTACTTCTGTCATTGATTAAAAGTTTAAAAACCCATAGTTCTGTTGCTCACTGAAATTAAAAAAATTCTCTCATAATAATGACCCAAAACGATTGGCATGTGCAGCTCGTCCATGAATCGCTTGCCAGAACAGATGAGCAGTGAGATGTTTATTGCGGGCAAAACGAGCCACAGCGGAGAAGGAATCATTTGAGAAACGTAATATTATAGTTAATTATAATGCTTTCATAGTGACCTGCACGGATGTCGTGCGCAGCACATACATGTAGCCCACTGCCTGCTAGATCAGAGAAACAGTGGAATCTTCATTTGCGAGTGAAGTGTGCCAAAGCGGAGCGGACCATTTGGGGGAAGAGAGAAACTATTATAGGTAATTAAGATACCTTAATAGTAACCCATACTGATAGGATGCACATCACATCCATGCAGGCTACCGCTTGCCAAATCAGAGGAGCAGTGAGAATGATTATTAGCCAGCAAATCCAGTTATTAGTGTGAATCATGCAATAAGAGGAAGAACATTCAGTTATGCTGCACCGAGACTCTTCAACGACCTTCCACTTGATGTCAAGAATAGCAAAAATGTGGCAGCTTTCAAGAAAAACCCGAAGACTTATCTTTTTAGAAAGTGTTATAATAGTGACCTGAAAACTATTAAGCCTGAATACAAATGCTAGCGAAATAACTGATAAGATACAGAGCAAAATATTAACTGGAAAGAAATGATTTTCACACACGAAGGCTCGCCTGAACAGACTTTGAGTGTCTAATGGAGGGCGAGAAATAAACCCGTAAAAGTAAGTATGGCGAAGTAAAAGATATTTGAGGAACATGACACTGATCATAAGAAATTATGATACGTTAATTTCACGCAACTTCCACGATTCACATACTTTTCTCACTGGCTACCTTGAGTTTATTATGCAATTCTGCCCATTGCTATCGCTACTAATGACTCGGTTTTGGTCTTTCAAAAACACAAAATCCAGGTTTCCCACTGGGATCACCCAAAACTTATACTACGGGAGAGTAAGATAACTCATGAACGGATGGTTTGACCCGTGTTCATGCTCAGTAATGGATAAAACAAGATGCGTAAGAAAAATATATGGTTCACGTATTCGGCTAAAAATTAAATTATATATTCATCCAATTATTTGAAAAATATTGTCGATGTGCAAAGAAACGGTTGGTGAATTAAAACAAATCTACTGTAAAAGATATTTGCGTCCTCCAAATGGAGAAAGGCCCACTTCAACCCACAAACATCATACCAAAACAAGGTGAAAAACTGTATAAAATGAAGTCTTAATATGAGTTACCAATAAATATTTCTTGTTACTTATACCTAAATTATGATACAGCACAGGTTCTCAGTTGGGCGAAATGCAGTTGCCAAATTATGTTATTATCTAATTTCGATAGGATTAAAAAAAAATAATTGGTAGGGATCGACGATTTTTTTTTGTCTAAGACTTCTTGATAGGTTAAGGAAAAAACATCAGGGACATTCTCAAAACATTTCGAAGAGGTTGGGCAACTAACGTACTAACGTGAGGTTAGAGAGGGTGGGGTGGGGGGGGGGGATTAAGAACCCCAATGAAGGTTAGGATCCGGCAGCGTATATGAAATTAAATTAGATTTGGGAGGATAAGGTAGTTGTATTCCCTTCATTTCCATGCACTAATGTCAAAACCGGTTTACCGCAGAGGGGTCCCATAATTGTTTGCCCACGAATGGAAATTGTATGCCTAAAGGTACAGATTTCCAAAATTTTTTATTTTGTTTAACACTATTCTCAAGTAGCCAAATCTATGACAAATGACCAGTAGCTAACGTGCGTGTGCGCGTTCATTCTGTTCATGGACAGTTATTTTCCATGAATCTTTAACTAGAACCAACCTAGCATAAAAAACCAATATTTTACACACTGTCCCTTATTGGGAGGCTGGACATCCAGTGTCTTTTATTTCATTTCACAACAATCAATCTCAAAATACATCTTCCTAATTAAACATACCTTAAATAGGCTACTAAGAAACCAGAAGCGTCGATGTTCACAATCCGGGTTGTACAAACAGAATGACAACCAGTACAGACCAATCGTCGGCAGACGGCAAGGACCACGGAGTCGGTGGTGTACCACTACTTCCACTTCTGCAATGCGGTATCCTTGGAAAATTTGCCAAATATCTTAGAATTTCGACGATATTCATAGGTTCTCTTATTACTAGCATAACATATAAGCAATAAACAAAAATATCAATATCCTCACACTTGAATGTTGTACGTATCATATGAGATAGTTTTTAGTAAAAGTTTATCATAAAAATAATTAAATATTAATTATGATCTTGAAATAAAAGTCTGTTCTAAAAAGTAAATTATCTAATTATGGAAATTAGCAATACTACAGTATTTGGCTGTTGGTATTGAATGCTCATTACGTCAATATTTACTAAACGATAAAATGGATTTTTTTTTATCGATAAAGCGGAATTTTATATATATATATATATATATATATATATATATATATATATATATATATATATATATATATATATATATATATATATATACCAAAAGTGAATGTAACCATTGGTTACAGGCAACATTCCACAATTCTTTAACAAAAGCCTTAATCACTCTTGGTCTCCTGTGCATAAGATGAAAAAATGAATGTGACCTAAGTTTAAACTGGTTGGTATCAAATTAAAAATTTTCCGTGACCTTTCTGGGTTACCTTAGCGTATCTTCCCAATTCTGACTTAATTACAATTAAGTGGAAATTCAAATTCATCTAAGCACTTTTTTTTTCATTATAATGAAAGAGAACGTATGGTGACATTAAAGAACAGGTAGAATCTTTCCATCGATTAAATTTTTATTTCCGGACATACAATATATTTGTTTTCTTCGATGGAAACTGTTCCAAATATAACCCGAAAAAAAATAAACAAATACTATTGTGTTAGCTGTACAACCCATTAGCAAACCTCTATCAGTGATCGATCTAGATATCTTTCATGTAAATAGCTGAATGCTTTAATTTGCAAGTGCAAAATGATGTTTCATGTACCGTATAATGTCTCAATGTATGCCGACAAAAAAAATAATTTCAAACCTTAACTGATACGTTATAAAACTGTCATTATTGTCTTTAAT
>NC_090751.1:79057150-79074650 GCF_036898095.1 Palaemon carinicauda
GTCTATCTGCAAACTGGACTCGACACTGACTCTGTCTACCTGGAAACTGGACTCGACACTGACTCTGTCTACCTGGAAACTGGACTCGACACTGACTCTGTCTACCTGGAAACCGGACTCTACACTGACTCTGTCTATCTGCAAACTAGACTTGACACTGACTCTGTCTACCTGCAAACTGGACTCGACACTGACCCTGTCTACCTGGAAACTGGATTCGACACTGACTCTGTCTACCTGGAAAATGGACGCGACACTGACTCTGTCTACCTGCAAACTGGACTCGACACTGACTGTGTCTACCTGGAAACTGGACTCGACACTGACTCTGTCTATCTGCAAACTGGACTTGACACTGACTCTGTCTACCTCGAAACTGGACTCGACACTGACTCTATCTACCTGGAAACTGGACTCGACACTGACTCTGTCTACCTAGAAACTGGACTCGACACTGACTCTGTCTAACTGGAAACCGGACTCTACACTGACTCTGTCTATCTGCAAACTAGACTCGACACTGACTCTGTCTACCTGCAAACTGGACTCGACACTGCCTCTGTCTACCTGGAAACTGGATTCGACACTGACTCTATCTACCTGGAAAATGGACGCGACACTGACTCTGACTATCTGCAAACTGGACTCGACACTGACTGTGTCTACCTGGAAACTGGACTCGACACTGACTCTGTCTATCTGCAAACTGGACTCGACACTGACTCTGTCTAACTGCAAACTGGACTCGACACTGACTCTGTCTACCTGGAAACTGGACTCGACACTGACTCTGTCTACCTAGAAACTGGATTCGACACTGACTCTGTCTACCTGGAAAGGACGCAACACTGACTCTGTCTATCTACAAACTGGACTCGACACTGACTGTGTCTACCTGGAAACTGGACTCGACACTGACTCTGTCTATCTGCAAACTGGACTTGACACTGACTCTGTCTACCTCGAAACTGGACTCGACACTGACTCTGTCTACCTGCAAACTGGACTCGACACTGACTCTGTCTACCTGACTCTGTCTACCTGGAAAATGGACGCGACACTGACTCTGTCTACCTGGAAACCGGACTCTACACTGACTCTGTCTATCTGCAAACTGGACTCGACACTGACTCTGTCTACCTGGAAACTGGACTCGACACTGAACCTGTCTATCTGCAAACTGGACTCGACACTGACTCTGTCTACCTGGAAACTAGACTCGACACTGACTCTGTCTACCCGCAAACTGGACTCGACACTGACTCTGTCTACCCGCAAACTGGACTCGACACTGACTGTGTATACCTGAAAAATGGACTCGACACTGACTTTGTCTACCTGGAAACTGGACTCGACACTGACTCTGTCTACCTGGAAACCGGACTCGACACTGACTCTGTCTATCTGCAAACTGGACTTGACACTGACTCTGTCTATCTGCAAACTGGACTTGACACTGACTCTGTCTATCTGCAAACTGGACTTGACACTGACTCTGTCTACCTGGAAACTGGACTCGACACTGACTCTGTGTACCTGGAAACTGGACTCGACACTGACTCTGTCTACCTGAAAAATGGACTCGACACTGACTTTGTCTACCTGGAAACTGGACTCGACACTGACTCTGTCTACCTGGAAACCGGACTCGACACTGACTCTGTCTACCTGGAAACTGGACTCGACACTGACTCTGTCTACCTGGAAACCGGACTCGACACTGACTCTGTCTATCTGCAAACTGGACTCGACACTGACTGTGTCTACCTGGAAACTGTACTTGACACTGACTCTGTCTATCTGCAAACTGGACTTGACACTGACTCTGTCTACCTGGAAACTGGACTCGACACTGACTCTGTCTACCTGGAAACTGGACTCGACACTGACTCTGTCTACCTGGAAACTGGATTCGACACTGACTCTGTCTACCTGGAAACTGGACTCGACACTGACTCTGTCTACCTGGAAACCGGACTCTACACTGACTCTGTCTATCTGCAAACTGGAGTCGAAACTGACTCTGTCTACCTGGAAACTGGACTCGACACTGACTCTGTCTACCTGGAAACTGGACTCGACACTGATTCTGTCTATCTGCAAACTGGACTCGACACTGACTCTGTCTACCTGGAAACCGGACTCGACACTGACTCTGTCTATCTGCAAACTAGACTCGACACTGACTCTGTCTACCTGGAAACTGTACTCGACACTGACTCTGTCTATCTGCAAACTGGACTTGACACTGACTCTGTCTACCTGGAAACTGGACTCGACACTGACTCTGTCTACCTGGAAACTGGACTCGACACTGACTCTGTCTACCTGGAAACTGGATTCGACACTGACTCTGTCTACCTGGAAACTGGACTCGACACTGACTCTGTCTACCTGGAAACCGGACTCTACACTGACTCTGTCTATCTGCAAACTGGAGTCGAAACTGACTCTGTCTACCTGGAAACTGGACTCGACACTGACTCTGTCTACCTGGAAAATGGACTCGACACTGATTCTGTCTATCTGCAAACTGGACTCGACACTGACTCTGTCTACCTGGAAACCGGACTCGACACTGACTCTGTCTATCTGCAAACTAGACTCGACACTGACTCTGTCTACCTGCAAACTGGACTCGACACTGACTTTGTCTACCTGGAAACTGGACTCGACACTGACTCTGTCTACCTGGAAAATGGACGCGACACTGACTCTGTCTACCTGGAAACCGGACTCTACACTGACTCTGTCTATCTGCAAACTGGACTCGACACTGACTCTGTCTACCTGGAAACTGGACTCGATACTGACTCTGTCTACCTGGAAACTGGACTCGACACTGACTCTGTCTGCCTGGAAACTGGACTCGACACTGACTCTGTCTACCTGGAAACTGGACTCGACACTGACTCTGTCTGCCTGGAAACTGGACTCGACACTGACTCTGTCTACATGGAAACTGGACTCGACACTGACTCTGTCTGCCTGGAAAATGGACTCGACACTGACTCTGTCTATCTGGAAACTGTACTCGACACTGACTCTGTCTACCTGGAAACTGGACTCGACACTGACTCTGTCTATCTGGAAACTGTACTCGACACTGACTCTGTCTACCTGGAAACTGGACTCGACACTGACTCTGTCTACCTGGAAACTGGACTCGACACTGACTCTCCTTCTAGGTGAGCCGACTATGATGGTCACTAAAGATTTACTAGCAACTGAACTTTTTATCAAATCGAAATTTCACTTGACAAGTTCGTGATATTAGTGATGATCAACTCAAGAATAAGAATGCAATGGGGACGGGGAGATCATTGAATTCCGATATTCCTGAAGACAAATGTCAGAAGGATTGCATTGTATTTCAAATTATTATCGGTTATGATAGAATCTTATTCACCGAGACAATATTTCTCCTTTAGATACATGTTTTGGAAATCAGTTAGAGTAAATAGGTAAAAAATATGAAACAAAGCGTTGTAAATCTAAATAGATGACAAGATTCCTTTCATATATATGCGAATTCCATAACGTTTCTTAGGTATTGACGGAAATTGGGATAAATTGTATCAGACAAAAATAAAACCGTAATCAACTTCATTTTAAAGACAACAACAACAACAACAACAACAACAACAACAACAATAATAATAATAATAATAATAAATTTCATAAGTAGCACCAATCTCCGGTATTAAATCTATTTCAATTTTCATTTCAGAATGATTGAGTTATTGATTATTACTTTATTTATTCATTGGTCCAATGTTAACAATTGTCATAACATCAAATGCAATGACAATGGAAAACAACTTAAAATTATTTATTTTTTATAAAGAAAATAAAACAACTTTTCTTACTGCCTCTCATCCGAATCATTTATATAAAAATATTAACAAATGTCACAACATCAAATGCCAATGACAATGGAAAACAACCTAAAATTATTTATTTCTTTTTTTTTTTATAAAAAAAATGAAAACACTTTTCTTATTGCCTCTTACCCAAATTATTTACATAAAAATAGTAATATTATAATGATATAAAACATAAAAAGTTATATCATGAATGAGTCCATCCCCGTCCTTATAATTTGAGAAAAAAAATCTTTTTATATTTTTAAATCCAATACTGTATGGATAAATAGAAACATTGATTTATTATAATTGGCGTAAAATTATCAAGATCTACACTTAAAAAATTTGCATTAAAAAAAACGGTAAAAGTCTGGCAAAATTTATTCCAGGATTTTTACCGTTTTAAAAACGGATATATTGACGTAAAGGAATGATATTACGGTCACCAACCAGTGAAACATGATAACAAAGTAGGGAAAGATTACGGTCGCCAGTATTTTACTAAAATCGGTTAAGAAAGGCTTATTTTACGGAGAATTTCCTATAAGAATTACGGGTTTTTTTCTAACAGTGATATACAGTAAAGTTCCTAAACTCTTTAAGATAGAGAGACGAGTTAGCATCAAGAGAGTATCCTCTATAATGTAAACTTCTAGCTTGAAGTTCTGTATTAGTGTTAAATAAGTCTGCCAATATTCAAGATTACAAAAAAGTTATAAGGTATGGTCAAGTCATCTGACAATAGAAGCTTGATCTAAGTGACATGTCCCAATCTCTAAATGAATTATTTCCGAAAATTTATGTCTTACCTCAGCTATAATTATTATTATTATTGTTATTATTATTATTATTATTATTATTATTATTATTATTATTATTATTATTACTAGCAACAGCTAAGCTTCATGCTATAAAATCAAGGGCTCCAACCGGGAAAAATAGCCCAGTGAGGAAAGGAAATAAATAAATGATATAAGAAGTAATGAAGAATTAAAATACAATATTTGATATGAAAACTATAAAAGGACTTATGTCAGCCTGTTCAACATAAATACATTTGCTGCAATTTTGAGCTTTTGAAGTTCTACTGATTCAACTACCCAATTAGGAAGATCATTCCCCAGAGATCTTCCAAGAGATCTTCTATACCTCATACATTTACTTGGAAAAATTGAAAATCTATTTATAATCATATAGGTAGATTTTCTATTATTCCAAATATGACGCAAAAGATTATCCCTAGTCTTGGGTAGTGCCATAGCCTCTATACCATGGTCTTCCACTGTCTTGGGTTAGGGTTCTCTTGCTTGAAGGTACATTCTAGCACACTATTCTATCTTATTTTCCTTTCTCTTGCTTTGTTAAAGTTTTCATAGTTTATAGAGGAGATATTTATTTTAATGTCACTGCTCTTAAAATATTCTATTTTTCCTGGTTTCCTTTCCTCACTGGACTATTTTGCCTGTTAGAGCCCCTGGGCTTATAGCATTCTGCTTTTCCAACTAGGGTTGTAGCTTAATAATAATAATAATAATAATAATAATAATAATAATAATAATAATAATAATAATAATAATTGGGATAATCTTTGGTGTGATATTTATTAATACACGCTTTGCTTAATCGTTTGCACTTTTAATCCATATTACAGTTTTCATTCCATTGACAATATAATTAAATCGTAAAATATTTGTGTTTCTTATGTTAGGTTGTAAAATAATACTTATGTTTAGAACTTTTTTGGACAGATGACGTATCCTTTCTCTTTTGGGAACCATAAAGAACCGTCAATGGAATAATTAAATTCACAGTTCTGTTTTGACAAGATATCATTAGCCATCTGACAGTACCTATTCTCGACTAACAGGTGGCGCTTTCCAATGGGCGCTGCAATGTGTGCAAACCCCCACTGGTTACCAAAAATCTTTTATGTGTTGGCAGAAAAGTAAAATTTCTTAAAACACCATAATTAACGGCGGTAAAATTTCTCCCATATTATCCCCGTGGGTCTTTGGGGGAGGAGGAGGAGGAGGAAGAGGAGGGAAGAGGAGAGAAGAGGATGATGAATACAAGTATCTTCATGGCACGGACAATGTGATTGTAAGACTAAGAAGGCAGAGTTTTGCCTCGCGACCTCAGTGTGTGACTGACTGTGATCGAGGGAAGACGTGACAGTCTAACGCTCGGAAGCTCTTAACACGCTGTCACGAGTTATACTTCGAAGAAACCTTTCAACATATTGCACAAAGGATATAATTCAACAAAATTTTCCTTCAATATTTCATTTAGAAATCCGTATATTAACAATTGAAATTACCATCTATGCAAGAACGCAATCATATTCTCGGAATCTTACGAATTCCTCAACTAGGTATATTTAAGTTAATTTCCTTATACATTTAACTCATTTCCCCTCTCAGTAAGAATTAAATTAACTCATTAAAGAGACAGCAAGATGAGATAAGAGCACCAGCGTTACATAAACGAGTCTGATAAGGATAAGATTTTTGAGTTTCCCTAACGCATACAAATAAAGACGAACTTTACCGGCGGAGGAACTTAACCCTTAGAATTCACCTAAAGTGCAATTTTTTTTTCTTTCTTTTTTTTTTTGGCATTAACTGACTGGTTAAGACAAATCTCAACAGTGACGTAACCCATTAGACATCTGACGCCTAACACAATTATCGACACCCGACTCTCGTTCTCTTTGGTGGTATTTCAGACATTCTGGTAAGGAAATCTTGGACTTTGTAATTTGACCTTTTAAATGCATATAACAACTTTTTTTATATTGACTAAATCCTTATTTACCTCTTGACTCATATTTACCTTTCCTAATCAACTTTTGATTTGACAGTTCTATTGTTTTGTTGATATTACTCTTGTATCATTTACTATTATTTATTGACATGATTGTAAACAGCAAGGAGGTCTGCCCCACTCTTTCCATTGCTCGTTATTTTGGAGATCATTATTATATATCTTTCCTTCCCCTTTAGACTAACAGGCTTTAACTACTTTCAGGCTACTGGTTAAGGTTTTTCCTATGCAAGATAAAAGTTTGATAAAAGATTTTTCTTTGCCAGCATATATATATATATATATATATATATATATATACATATATATATATATATATATATATACACACACATATATATATATATATATATATATATATATATATATATATATATATATATACAAACATATATATTAACAACAAATGCAGCCGTTTCTAGTCCACTGCAGGACAAAGGCCGAAGACACGTCCGCATTCATGTCTGGGGTTTGGACAGTTTTCATCACCACGCTTGGTACTGCAGATTGGCGATGGAAAGAAACTTTAGTCTGATCAATTACAGTAAACCAACCTAGTATGAGTGGCCTTTACTACAGTGACTTGTGCACTTTGATGATCATGGCGACACACACCCTTTCACCACGCTAAGGTATTCCCACTCAGAAAGGTTATATATATATATATATATATATATATATATATATATATATATATATATATATATATATATATATATATATATATATATATATATACATATATATATATATGTATATATATATATATGTATATACAGTATATACACACACACACTATATATATATACACATATATATATGTATATATACACACACACACATATATATATATATATATATATATATAATCATCTCCTTTTACGCCAATTGACGCAAAGGACCTCGATTACATTTCGCCAGTCGTCTCTATCTTGAGCTTTTAATTCAATACTTCTCCATTCATCCTCTACGACCTCAAGCTTCCTAGTCCTCCGCCATGTAGGCCTGGGTCTTTCAACTCTTCTAGTACCTTGTGGACACCAGTTAAATGTCTGCTGAACTAATTTCTCTTGGGGAGTGCGAAGTACATGCCCAAACCATCTCCATCTACTCCTCACCATGTCATCCACATATGGCACTCGAGTAATCTCTCTTATACTTTTATTTCTAATCCTGTCCTGTCATTTAACTCCCAATATTCTTCTGAAGGCTCTGTTTTCAAATCTACAAAATCTGATGGAGATTATTTCGCGGTCATACCATGACCCATGTCCATAAAGTAACACTGACCTCACTAAACTGATATATAGCCTGATTTTATGTGTAATTTCAGGCCTTTTGACTTCTAAATTTTACTTAACCTTGCTAATGTCGGATTTGCTGATTCCAATCTTAAATTGAACTCCAATTTTAAAGACCATGTCTTAGAGATCATAGTTCCTAAATATCTAAACGATTCTACATCATTAATCCTTTCCCCTTTCAATGATATTTCATTTTCCATGGCATATACCGTTCTCATCATCTCTGTCCTTCTTGTACTGTATTTATCTTCAGCCCAACCTCATGTGATATTTCATGCACACTAGTAAGCAAGCACTGCAAATTCTTTGGTGTTCTGCTAATAAGGACAGCGTCATCAGTATATTCTAGGTCATCTAATTTCCTATTACCAATACGGTCCCATCCTCCTCCATCACCCCAACTGTTCTACGCATTACTAAATTCAAGAGGAGGATAAACAACATAGGTGACAGCACATTCCCTTGGAGTACGCCGCTGTTCACTGGAAATTCATTGGATAGGACTCCACTAGCATTAACTTTGCACTCACCATGCTCATGAACAGACTTAACAAAATTTACGTATCTAAGATTTCGATAATAACGCAGGACTTCACAAAAATTAGCCGGTGCATACTATGAAAGGCTTTTAAATAGTACACAAATGCCATCAAAACGGGATTTCTATATTCTACGTATTGTTGTACAACATGTCTCTAATGGAAAATTTGGTCATTTCAACTTCTACCTTTTATAAATCCTGCTCGTTCATTTCTCTGCTTTTCATCAATATATATGTATGTATATATATATATATATATATATATATATATATATATATATATATACATATGTACATACAGTATGTATATATGTATATACATATATATACACACGAAAGTACTAACTCAAATTAAGTCTTTTCATTTTTCCTTTCATGGCTATAACACACATTTTATACTTATAACGCGTCGAATATCGTGATTTCCACACACACACACACACACACACAAACACACATGTATATGTGTATATGCATATATAGATATATATTATTCATATATATATATATATATATATATATATATATATATATATATATGCATATGCAGTATGTATATATGTATATACATATATATACACACGAAAGTACTAACTCAAATCAAGTCTTTTCATTTTTTCTTTCATGGCTATAACACACATTTTATACTAATCACGTATCAAATATCGTGATTTCCACACACACAAACACACATGTATATGTGTATATACATATATAAATAGATATTATTCATATATATATATATATATATTTGTATATATATATATACATTATATATATATATATTATATATATATTTGTATATATATATATATATATGTATATATATATATATATATATATATATATATATATATAGATCTTTCTCTCTCGTAGCCAAAAGTAATGACCGGTATCATTGTAGCTACGGAAATTTTACCCCTTTTTGCTGTGAAATCTGTAACAATATACAGTTATGGTTTGATCTCTCCTTTAGAAGGTAATTTTCTACCCTTTGCTTTTTTGTGAGATTTCTTTTGGTGTCTCGTAATATTCCTTTTTTCTTTTTTTAAATATCAAGTTTTCCTTTATTTCGTTATTAGGAATACTCTTGAATTCATCTCTTGCAAAGAGAAGAGTAATAAATATTCATATGGAACTTCTGGATCTAATTCGAATTGCTATGTTCTTCCGACTATATTTCTTTATGTACCTCATTATTTCAACTGCTTTGGGAGGGATCATGTATAGTAAAGCGGGATAAAATGCCAATATTAATTTCATTGTTTTACACAAACATGAATGTATAGAGCGCATCACAGGGAAACTAATTTCTTAAGAGTTTTGTTACATACCAAACAAGACGATGTTTTTCTCAAATGTATCTGAACTTCATTACCCAAACTACTTTGTTATGGGAACTTTTCAAACTATACTCTCAGTGGTGCACGCGAATCGCCAAAAATGAAGGCTAAATATTTAGCTAGATATATATGCATACACACACCTCCACTCACCTGGGTATGACTACTACCTCTCCCCTACCCGAGATTCTGGGGAAAGCTAAGCGTCACCGAAAAGAAATATATATATATATATATATATATATATATATATATATATATATATAATATATATACATATATATATATATATATATATACAAATACATTTTTGACACTTGCTCTATTTTATATATATATATATATATATACATATATATATATATATATATATATATATATATATATATATATATATATATATATATATAGAGAGAGAGAGAGAGAGAGAGAGAGAGAGAGAGAGAGAGAGAGAGAGAGAGAGACTTGCTCTTTATCATAAAAGGGAGACTCCATCCCCACATTACTCCTTTCTTGATTCGCAATGATATAAGACATTCTGTCGGAGTTACATTTCGCTTTTGACACACTAAAAATGACGAATACCTCTTTAGCCAACCACCAGAGTCACGGATGAGGACCAGAGGGGCTCTGTCTCTGTCGCTGTCACGCTCCTCATACCTTCATCTACCTTCATTACATTCTCCCCCATCCTTAACTACTTCCATTTCCTCCTCTGCTTCCTCCTTCACAACTCTCCCCCCCCCCCGGGCCCATCAACCTTTCTTCTATTCCCCCAAATCTCAGTGTCATTAACCACCATAGAATATGAGGTATGGGAAATTTATGAGGAAAGCAATTGCCTCGATTTCGAGCTATGGTTATGAAACGTTTTTTTTTTTCTTTCTGGGAAAGGGGATGCATTTTTTTAACTACCGTTTCCACTTACGTCACTAACTCCGGATGGCAATTCTTGAAGTGTGACGTCAATGCTTCACTATATGCTTATATGCTTCACAAATGAGTTTTAATCCATTCCGGCCATTATCCTTTTCTGAAATCATATTACATTTACAAAATTAAATTAAAACTTTGATCCAGTTTATTACTCTGTATATTGTTTGAGAGAGAGAGAGAGAGAGAGAGAGAGAGAGAGAGAGAGAGAGAGAGAGAGAGAGAGAGAGAGAGAGAGCGTGTTTGCTATTTCAAAGACCTTATAAAGTTCTTCCATCTCAACTTCTGAAACATCTTTATAATTATGCATGGTGCTTGATTCTGGCCTCGAGACCAAGGGGTGACCAGTTTAAGAGAGAAAGGCGCCTAGTTGTATTGTACTTATCTTTAGTCAGACCTTTAAAAGTATGGCAGACGCTTCTGATTTTCTAGGTCATCTATAGGCTTTGTGTGCTAGGTTTAATTGTATTATACTTAAAATAGTTAGAATGAGTTAGCCTTTACAGAAGAAGAAACTAAAAATATAACAAATTCAACTAAATTTCTACGAAATTAATATGTGCCAGAAAACATGACCAATTCGACATTTTATATAATATATGAAACTATTGTACGTGACCCGTCAAAAATTACCGATAAATAATTATATATGCACATACACGCATACGTCTGGCAATGCCGCTGATCGTGACCGGATCAACAGTATATATATATATATATATATATATATATATATATATATATATATGCATATATATATATATATGCATATATATATATATATATATATATATGCATATATATATATATATATATATATATATATAAATGCAGTAAATATTATATTCATATATTTATATATAGCCAAACACTTGCTCTTTATCATATATGGGAGATGAGACTCTCTCTCTCTCTCTCTCTCTCTCTCTCTCTCTCTCTCTATGAGAGAGAGGTAGTAGGTTGGCCAGGGCACCAGCCACGCGTTGAGATACTACCGCTAGAGAGTTATTGGGTCCTTTGACTGGTCAGACAGTACTGCAGTGGATCCTTCTCTCTGGTTACGGTTCTCTCCCTTTGCCTACACATACACCGAATAGTCTGGCCTATTCTTTACAGATTCTCCTCTATTCTCATACACCTGACAACACTGACATTACCAAACAATTCTTCTTTACCCAAGGGGTTAACTACTGCACTGTAATTGTTTAGTGGCTACTTTCCTCTTGGTAAGGGTAGAAGAGACTCTTTAGCTATGGTAAACAGCTCTTCTAGAAGAAGGACACTCCAAAATCAAACTAATGTTTTTTAGTCTTGGGTAGTGCCATAGTCTCTGTACCATGGTCTTCCACTGTCTTGCTTGAGGGTACACTCAGACACACTATTCTATCAAATTTCTCTTCCTCTTGTTTTGTTAAAGATTTTATAGTTTATATAGGAAATATTTATATTAATGATGTTACTGTTCTTAAATTATTATATTTTTCTTGTTTCCTTTCCTCACTGGGCTATTTTCCCTGTTGGGGCCCCTGGGCTTATAGCATCCTGCTTTTCCAACTAGGGTTGTAGCTTAGTAAATAATAATAATAATAATAATAATAATAATAATAATAATAATAATAATATGACCCCCTTCAAGTTGTAACAAAACTCGCTACTACATTCAGAAACTAGCAAACCATCGCAATCGTTGGGAAAATAGATCCCCCCCCACCCGTGTCTTTAACGTTGTAAATTATCCCACAACTTCTATTTACATTGAGCCCGAATGGCCACAACACACGCCATGACTTTGTTCTTATACTTAGCGTTCAACTGACGGCACATAAATAGCTCGAGAAAGTATTCATTGACGTCGATTCCGCTGCAATGCCACTTACGCACAAAACACTGCAAGCTATTTCTCTTCACTGTCAATCTGTGAGAGACAATTGACAATAGAAAAAGTACTCAAACAGGAAGAAGTACACAATCACGTAGGAAAATATAAAGTAAATGGGCTCACGCTTTCTTAGTACTTTTTTTAAAGCCGTAGAAACTGTCGCTCTATCCGTAAATAACGATAATACGGGAATTTCCGTACTTCCCGTAACTCTACTTACGGAACCTGCGGTCATTTATAATCAACCCTATGATCTTTTTCATGCCTGGTGTCTATCACAGCGGGTGCAGTAAAAAACTGCCATTTTCAATAAGATGCTTGTCATCTTCGGTTTAAAAGGGTCGAAAAACAATCGGACTGAAAATAATGTTCGTTAAGGTAAAGCAGCCAATGTCTGGCCCTTCCTGGTCCTAGCTTAGTTAGAGAGGGGGCTTAGGCGCTGATCATATATATATATATATATATATATATATATATATATATATATATATATATATATATATATATATATATATATATATATATTATATACATATATATATATATATATATATATATATATATATATATATATGTGTGTGTGTGTGTGTGTGTGTGTGTGTGTGTGTGGTCAGTCTCAAGGGCATTGTCAATGCTTCTTGTCTCTGCCATTCATGGGTGACCTTTAAACCTTAAACCTTTAACCACTAGAGTCTAATAATGATCTCCATTATCATAAATATATCATATAAATGTAGCAAAGCTGTGTACTGTGCCTTTGTTTTACCCTGAAGTGCAACGTAATACCATATTAAAGATAGATAGAAATAAAGTTTGTAATGTTCTAATGAGGTAAATCTCTGCTCGTCTGTGTTTTCACTGCAGACCAACGAAACGAAGGATATATCAAAAGGCGTAAGCTAAAAACTATCGGCAATTTGAGAGAGAAGAGAGAGAGAGAGAGAGAGCGAGAGAGAGAGAGAGAGAGAGAGAGGAGAGATGAGGAGAGAGAGAGAGAGAGAGAGAGAGAGTATAATGTATACGAGATATTTCATGTGAAAAATATAATGGAAATTGAAAATTAAGATGAAAATAATGAATCTTACAGATGTGCGATAATAATAATAATAATAATAATAATATAATAATAATAATAATAATAATAATTACTAGTGGTAATCACAGTTTTTATTTAGCAAAGAAACTGCAAAGAATCTTATTTCTTTAAATTCTATTATTGCTCATCCTCAATACAAACTGAATGGCTCATTATGTTAATGTAGATACTGAAAAAAATATATATTTCAATTAAATTTACAGTATTTCTTGTACATGAAAATAAATGCAACATTCACGGCAATGGTCCGGCCATTATATAAACGATTTAAAATTATGTACATTTCATTTATACTTTCGAGAGCAATTTGTACTAAATGTACGTAATTTTCTTCTTTGTGTCTAGTCACCCCCTTCTGGAACATTGCCAAAACTATTACTTTATTTTAAGGTTTATATAATTGATTTTCTCCCTTTGCCACAGATTTCCAAATTTTTCTATTTGGGCTCCCTACTTTTATACAGTTGATATCACTAAACTCTCTCTCTCTCTCTCTCTCTCTCTCTCCTCTCTCTCTCTCATCTCTCTCCTCTCTCTCTCTCTCCTCTCTCTCCATCCAAAATCCTTTTCTATCGTATCAACATGTTTATCTCTAACCTCCACAAGATATTGTCCTGCGATTTATATTTGATGACCTGACTTTCCGAAAATCTGCTTCCTTACGACTCTCTGTAGCCCGATACTTTGGCAGTTTTTTCTAAAGCCAGTTTTTTTTTTTTTTTTTTTTTTTTTTGGGGGGGGGGGGCGCTCCTGTAAGTACAACTAAAAGGGGCATATAAATAACTTGGATACTACAATGATTCGAAAAAAAACGTTACTTCAAAATTTGAATTCTCAAATTCTTTATAATTTTTTTTATTACAGTAATTTCTTTTTATTCATAATTCTCGCAATGCTTATTTTTTTTTTGAAAGATCAAAGTACTTCAAGACTGCTAGATTTGGATAAGTAATTTGACGATTTTGTGCAGATGGTGTTCTTATTCTCTCCATGAGAACAGCTTCTATTATTATTATTATCATTATTATTATTATTATTATTATTATCAGCTAAGCTACAATCCTAGTTGAAAAAGCAGGATGCTATAAGCCCAAGGGCCCTAACAGGGAAAATAGGTCAGTGAGGAAAGGAAATAAGTTAATATACTACAAGTGAAGTTCAAGAATATCATATCAGCCTTAACTGCGTCTTTATTGATCTTTGTACCTTTATTTATGGACAGGGGATCCTTAATAGTTCACAGGCCTCCGTCTCCTCAACTAGGGTTTCTCTTCCAAATCAAACTCAGTTTAATTCAGATTCTGATCTCGGGGCGAATGGATTTTATGGTACACACAAACTACCATAGATACAATGAAAAGAATTTTTACTTAGGGGTCAACTCTTAACTTTATTCCATACTTCTAAATCATAAAATTTTCTTTTCGTTTTATCGAAGCATGATATTCCTATATTGGCAAGACATAAATGCGTTCTTTTTTTTCTAAAAGGGGAAAATTGCCTTCATTAATTACGGTACATTTCACGAAAAGCTAGGAATATGTCTGATAGTTGTACAGTTGGCTTCATTCATTCCGGTACATCTACTTCTCCTTAGCTTCCCAATAAGTGTACCGGAATGAATGAAGCCAACCGTACATTGTATTAGATAACGCTATGTTTAGCAAAAGACAATTTGTCAGCAACGCTGAGCTTGTAAACACGTGATCAAAAGCATTTCTATTAACATTATGAAGTCTTGTTAAGTAACAAAAATTATTTTTCTTTACAGCACTTCGTGCTTACAAGCTAAGAGACTTTAATTTACAGGCAGCGTTACCAACAGATTCTCTTTTCCTAAACAGCGTTATCTGATACAATTTATATCTATCAGACATCTCCCTAGCCTCCCGTAAAGTGTACCGGAATAAACGAAGCCAACTGTACCAGCATGGAAAGCAAGCGTTAATACTGGATATTTCTGGAACTAAATTTCTTATAGTCACATAACCAAGTGCGAGACGAAAAGGCCAGTGCTTCCGGAAATAACTAGTGGTAATTTTAGGAGAAATGGGAACACTTTCTCGTAATTCAAAAAATTCATGGAGATTTTGAGCTAAATAAAGAAAAGGAAATCTTGAAAAAACGAACGGTTAATCTTCAGCAACCAAACGGCACATGGGTTTAGATAACAATTTTCGAATTATACCTTTGCTTAAACACACACATACTGTATATATATATATATATCGATATATATATATATATATATATATATATATATATATATATATATATATATATATATGTATATATATATATATATATATATATATATATACATATATACATATCTTTACTTCCTAATAATATAACTAACACTAGTGATGTGAGAGAGAGAGAGAGAGAGAGGAGAGAGAGAGAGAGAGAGAGAGAGAGAGAGAGAGAGAGAGAGAGAGAGAGAGAGAGAGAGAGCGTTAATTTCAAAAACCTACTAGAAAGGACCGAAAAGTAAATGAAAAATATCAAGTCAGTCTAGAATTTATAGATATTTATAACGTCATTATAAATTGGGAAAAAAGGGCCTGAGTTTATTTCAGGATAAGTTAATTAGCAAAGAGAATCTCAGAGAATCGCAAGCGATAAGAATGCTAATTATACTCCAAAGATAAACCTTAAACAAAAAAAAAATAATATTTTTTTTTTCCAAATGAAAATATAATGAATTGTGAAATTGTTAACAGAGTCACTTCTATGAAAAACTCTGTCAATGAAATTATCTAAGTGGATGCAGTAATACATGAATTTATCTTGAAAGACTTAAGAGCTGTGTAAAGCAGGTAAGAGAATATGTCCCAGGCATTGTAGATAATCAGGTTTGATGTTGAATGAGTTCAAATACTATCAAACACCGATGTCATTTTCTGGAGTAATGGGTGTATGCTCAATGTATGTATGAATATGAATCTCTATAAACATGTACAAAGGACATTACCTACACATCTATGATTCACAGAATTTAGAGGCAGAATCGGATTAAGTTGTGAATGAAATCCAAGATTTCTAGAAATAAAAGAAATATAAATACCTTCAGAGGAAAAAAATCTCTATCTATTGAAAGAAGATAATGCTAGTCCAGTACCCACAGGAATCAGCCCAATAAAGAAGTTAAATATAACTGTTTAGGACTCTATAGTCCATTTCTTTTAGCGAGTCATATTTGCACCGACTCGCAGCGGTGCCCTTTTAGCTCGGAAAAGTTTCTTGATCGCTGATTGGTTAGAATTATCTTGTTCAACCAATCGGCGATCAGGAAACTTTTCCGAGCAATAAGGGCACCGCTGCGAGTCGGTGCAAATATGCCTTGCTAAAAGAAATGGACTATAGTATTTAGATATAATCAATCAGCTACTCGTCTTCAGTTCAATTTGATCTCCACTTACGTTAACTTCCTTGAATTGAGACCTGGAGTGCTTTTGGAAAGCACTGCCTGCTAACAGTCAGCCATGAAGACTTCTCTCAGTAGGAACTCACTAATACAAAAAAGTCTACAGGATGCGTTGCGTCTCGAATTATAGCGCGCAAAAACAGTAAGATTCATAGCCAGTAGTTATTGCATGAAACCAAAAGCACACGCACGTATGTACATACATAAACACTCACGCACATACACAGACTTTTAAATCAGAAATGTCCATAAAAGGAGAGAATCTGAGATAAGCAGCAATTTATTTAT
>NC_090751.1:79079650-79082150 GCF_036898095.1 Palaemon carinicauda
TACATATATTTATATATATATATTATTTTTATATATATGTATATTTATATACATATGTATGTATATATATATATATATATATATATATATATATATATATATATATATATATATATATATATATATATATATATATATATTGAGTAAAGTCGAATCAGCTAGACCAGCCATTCTTTTGGCCAAGGTTCTTTAACCAATTAAAGGACTTTGGTTTTACTTTTTCATTCCACACTAGTTAACACAAGCAGATGTAAACCAGGCTTAATCGAATAGTATTTTGTCCAAACTTCAGAAACTAAACAGAAATGCAAAAGTGCAGTCAACAACCTGACTTTTTTATAAAGAGAAAAGTAAAGGAGGTAAAACTTTCTTATGCGCAAGTATGAGTAATTAATAGCCCTTGTTTGTAATCTCTCTCTCTCTCTCTCTCTCTCTCTCTCTCTCTCTCTCTCTCTCTCTCTCTCTCTCTCTCTTATTATCGCACATCTGTAAGATTAATTATTTTTCTATTTAATTTTCAACATGAAATATCTCGTATACATTACACTGTTATGAATCTCTCTCTCTCTCTCTCTCTCTCTCTCTCTCTCTCTCTCTCTCTCTCTCTCTCTCTCTCTCTCTCTCTCTCTTTCTTCGACCAAAGAAATTTGACATATGACATTAATTTCTAAATATTCTCAAATATTTAATTACACATTTACCATCAAATTTCTTTTATGCATTGGAATCGGGAACCTCTATCTGTAATTTTAAGAATATCAGGTCATTCCCTATTTATGTTAATGTCCCGATTTTCGTTTCGTATTCATTGCTTTAATATATTAGGAAACACTTATCTATATATGAAAGATCTGTCTTTATATTGTTACTATTCTTAAAATATTTAATATTGTTCATTACTTCTCTTGTAGTTTATTTACATATTTCCTTTCCTCGCTGAGTTATTTTCACTGTTGGAGCCCTTGGGATTATAGCATACAGCTTTTCCAACTAGGGTTGTAGCTTAGCAAGTAATAATAATAATAATAATAATAATAATAATAATAATAATAATAATAATAATAATAATAATAATAATAATATAGATGACTGCTAAAACATAAGTGTTCTCGTCTTTGTATCAGACGGCCTAATATACATTTATGATGAAGAGATCATTCATGGTTTCTAGAAGTTAGGTAAATAGGGAAAAAATGTGTTTGTACCTGCAAACCACGTTTGGCCTGATTCGATTAGTGTTAAACGGAGTGTGTCTTCATAAATATTTATTAAATGACAACAGCTGATCTTCGCATAATCTCCTGTGACGGTAAAATCGAGGCTTATATGAAATTACATACTTTCTAGAAAATTGTCAGTGATATGCTCGATAGACTTTAGATATTGCCAAGAAGTTTCCACCAAAAAAAACATTTTTTTTTCTTTTTTTTTTTTAAGACATAATTACACAATTTGATATGGCGGTTATGGAAAAAGAAAAACAATATCATAAGTAAAACATGATCTTAATATAGTTTCACTTCCGGTATGAAGACGGTAAATCCTTTCTCATTGTAAAATTTGGAATTCCTAATATCAAACATAGTTTCGAAATGTTTTAAATACAATTTATATATCAGATTCTGACACAATGGAATAAAATATGGGGTCATAGCCATGAAGGCTAGAATCAGTAATTTACAACGAAATTGTGGTTATTATAATACTACACAATCCCCCCCCCAAAAAAAAAAATGTACGAACATCATTAATTATTAGTACAAGAAAAAAGAAAGGAAAAATAAAAACAGGATTAATAAGGTGTATGGGTATACGAGAGGTTTAGCGAAACAAATATTTAATAGAATCTTATCATGTTATTTTTTTTTCCTTCTGGTAATTGTTCCTAGGACACCATTAATTACAGGATTTCCATGTGAATTATAATAATCATTCAAATAGTAATTATCAGTTTTAGTGATAATAACTTGAGTCGTTGATTCCAGATTTTGAGATATCTAGTTTAACAAACATCAAATGACCATCATTGTAATCTAGCTAAGAATGTCTTGCACTCGAAATACGAAAAATCATTAAAAGGCAAGAAACGTTATTATTATTATTATTATTGTTATCATTATTGTTATTATTATTATTATTATTATTATTATTATTATTATTAACTAAGCTACAACCCCAGTTGGAAAAGCAAGATGCTAGAAGCCCAAGGGCTCCAACCGGAAAAAATAGCCCGGTGAGGAAAGGAAATAAGGAAAATAAATAAACAATATAAGAAGCAATGAACAATTAAAAATAAAACATTTTAAAAACATTAACAACATTAAAACAGATATTTCATATATAAACTATAAAAAGACTCATGCCAGCCTATTCAACATAAAAACTTACCAATTCATCACCAAATCATTTCTAAATGTATCATTCATGGAATTGAGTCCTGCAATATAATGGCGAGGGAACTTTTATTATGCAAATAAATAAACAAAGTAATCTGCTAGTT
>NC_090751.1:79104650-79119650 GCF_036898095.1 Palaemon carinicauda
AGTGTCACGACTGAGATGGTGTGAGCATGTGTTGAGGATGGAAGGTGAGGAGGGAGTGAGGAGGGCTTGGGAGGAACCTGTTAAGGGAAGATCATGAGTGAGGCTAAGAATTAGATGGCAAGGTGAAGGGTGATATGGAGAGAAGAGGTTTGGTGGAAATGGATGCCTTTGATAGAAAGCATTGGAGAGGGCGCATCAGGCAACCAACCCCTTAATGTAGGGATAACGGTTGGAAAGAATAGATAGTGAGATATGCATCAATACAATTCAGTCTAAAAAAAATTATGTATATAAGGAAATGACATGACCACTATCTCAGGTGGGTTTGCTGGAGAGCCTTCTGACTTTGGCCTGAGGCCTTGTAATCCGTGAATCCTTAAACAATAGTAATGAGTGCTTATTGGTTCTTGTATTCAAAGATTACTATGGGATTTTCCTACAGATATATCTCATCATCAAATCAGTAATTTAGCAAGCATTAAACTTGGGGTAACAGCCTTTGCAACATATTACATGCAGGTAATGATGCCTTAAAGCGAAACTTATAACTTAGTTCCGTATGATGTCCTTTAATTCGCAATTGTAGTTGTTGATAGAAATTTCAGGTCGTTGTCTAGCAGTTTTCCAACTTACAAAAAAAAAAAAAAAAAAAAAAAAATAAATAAATAAAAAAAAAAAAAAAAAAAAAAATAAAGCGTTCAATCTTGTCTACAAATACTTGCCACTGTGATGAGTTCATTGACAGTGATTTTCCGATTATCTTTCGAAACTATATCTCTCATATCAGATAAAAGTTGTTACGAGGACGTCTGCATGATCAGCCAAGATGTGTTTTATTTTTCCTTAGCAATTAACGATCATTATACCCTGCTGAAAACAAAGGAGGAATTACTATCTAGTTGCTTACAAGTACGATTGAGATGCTTTCTTGGCCTCATTTTTATTTGTTTTATTAGCTGACAAGAAATGAGCTTGTTTCTGTTTGGAGTTGTATCGACATATCACTGGCCTGATATACTTGCATTAACTGTTTTGCATCCTTTTATCAAAATAGTCTGAATAAAAAAAAAACCTAGAATGGAGAGAGAGAGAGAGAGAGAGAGAGAGAGAGAGAGAGAGAGAGAGAGAGAGAGAGAGAGAGAGAGAGAGGAGAGAGAGAGAGAGAGAGAGGTGGTAGCCAGTATCATATATCTGTAACTGACGTTATCCAAATTATCTTAACTATAAAAAGTCACTGATCATATACAGTTGGATTCATTAATCCCGGTGCACTTCACGGGAATCAAAGGAGCCGCCTGCCAGCTGTACATTATAACAGCTAACGCTGTGTTTAGCAGAAGAGAAACTGTTAGTAACAGTGCAGCATAGAAAATAATATTATCTGCATAACAGCACTTTATAAAGCTAATAAATATGTTTTGATCACGTGTCTACAAGTCGTGGTTTTATAGGCATCGTTGCCAACAGTTTCTCTTTTATTAAACATAGCGTTACCTGCTAGAAGGTACAACTGTCAGATGTCTCCTTTGGTCTCTGTAAAATGTACCTGAATTAATGAAGCCAACTGTTTTTGACGTTGTTAATAGTTTAAATAGGACGTATCTGTTTTGACGCTGTTACTGTTTCTAGAATGATATATTGTTAATTTATTCTCATCATTTATTTATTTCCTTATTTCCTTTCCTCACTGGGCTATTTTTCCCTTGGGCTTATAGCATCTTGCTTTTCCAACTAGGGTTGTAGCTTGGCTAATAATAATAATAATAATAATAATAATAATAAGTGTACCCCCAAATTATTTAAGGGCGTATCCTGTCTCTTTTTACAGCGAGTACAATTTGAGAATGCTAAGGGTTTTTACGTTTTACTTGCTTAGAAAATTTTTGCCATAACTCAAGAGGTGGACAAAAACAGATTTGGAAGCGATAGAAAAAACTAATTGGAGAAATAGGAAAAGCTTGGACATACATCTGATCTGACCGAGAACCACTGTAGATCGGAAACCACTGTAATCATAAAACTCATTTTACAACAACCACTTAAAAAAAAAAAAAAAAAAAAAAAAAAAAAAAAAAAAAAAAAAAAAAAAAAAAAAAAAAAGGGGGGGGGGGGGAACTACGAAAAATCCCACCAAATTCTCAAACACGAAAGAATATTCTTAAGATTTCAACCCCCTGGTTAAAGCTTTTGATTAAACATAATCAAGCGGGTATTTTTCATGTGAGGTAACGTTGCCTCGAGGAGTTTCATGTACACTCGTTTCCGGAGAAGGCAATGAGTAGAATTACGATTCTAGGAAGCTTCTGGCGAGATACCAAAAAAAAAAAAAAAAAAAAAAAAAAAAAAAAAACAACATTTAAAAATAAATAAAAGTCGTATATTATTTCGAATAGCACCTGAGAGGGTAATTATTGCATGCTTCTTATGACCCACTCATTAAGACTGTCAGGCAACGGCGGCAGGAGATATATATTTATTAGAAAAAAATTAAAAGGGAAATGCTTATTAATTTACAGGCAACGTTAGTTAACCCTCCGTCTATAAAACAAGAAATTACCTGGCAAGTTTTATAACAAAAGATTTTATGCTATCTCAAAAACAGTGTATAGTGATTTGGCTATATGTGTAAGTCATATTTTAGCGACCACGAAAAAATATCTTCATGCATATATATATATATATATATATATATATATATATATATATATATATATATATATATATATATATATATATATGTGTGTGTGTGTGTGTGTGTGTGTGTATATATATATATATTCATATATATATAAATGTATATATATATATATGTATAAATATATATATATATATATATATATATATATATATATATATATATATACACATATATATACATATATATGTATATATATATATATGTATATATGATTTAATGTATGGAAAGCTATGTTTTTAAAACAGTACATAACCTCTGTCTGACACCTAAAATAAACGATTCACTTTGTACACTCAACAGCTGTCGGCGATGTAAACGGAACTAAATTTTTAGCCCGGAGATTATTTTACGTGATTTAAAAATCGGAGCAAGAAAGGATCTACAGAAAGGAACAATTTCCTATTCCAAAGAAAACACCCATACAGAATGTTTACTATAATAATTATCATTACTTTCCAAGCTACAACCCTAATTGGAAAAGCAGAAGAGTACAAGCCCAACAGGGAAAATAGCCCAATCCGGAAAGGAAATAAAGAAATAACGAATAAAGTGTAAATGAGAAATATAAAAATAGAATAAAAATACGCAAGGCTTAATATAACGCTGTTAATAAAAAACAATTCATATATAGACTACGAAATGAGACATATGTCAACCTATACACCAAAAAAAAAAGCCTTTACAAGAAGATTGAACTTCTAAACTTCTAAAGTTTCACTAACAATGACTATCAAACTTTCTCCAACGGGAAACTATTATTTCATGCATGAAAATATGTCTCTCGAATTACACAGAAAGATTATATGCTCTATAATGCTGGTTAAACTAGAAACCCCAGCAGCGTTCAAACAAAAACACATTTCAATTTAACTTGAAAGACAAGGCGAGATCTCTCACTATCTATACGAAACCAGGAAAAATGTGGATACAATTTTGTAATTTTGTCTTTCGCTAAATGAACTCTTTACGTATTCATATATAAGACTGAAAGGTTTTTATTCAACTCGATTTGCTGAGAACGCCCGTCTTTGAATGTATTAGCATTTTTCTCTTATTTCGCAGGATAATTTTTTTTTCCATTAATCACATAAATACAAGCATTTCTTAATAGAATTATATTCAGTAATATGAAATTGGTTTATACCGAGATCAATATGTTACCATTCTCTAAATTCATACGTATGAAACTTTTGGAGTTTAGCATTTTAGGCTGTAAATTATATAAATAATAATCATCCAAAAAATACATAGCATAACGTTCTCTTTCTCTCTCTCTCTCTCTCTCTTACCTAGGATAACATCTCTCTCTCTCTCTCTCTCTCTCTCTCTCTCTCTCTCTCTCTCTCTCTCTCTCGAACTGGAGTTTCCCCAATCCAATCAGACCGTATTATACTCTTGATCTCAAACAACATGGGGGAAATGGCCGTCATGAAATTGTGATGATTAACAAGTTCTGAGCCGAAATTTACAAACACTAAAGTTTAACATCAACATTTTCCCCATAATATTAGTTTTTGGTTATTTTTCATATAATACCTGTCTCTGCTTAAGAAAAAGATTTTCTTGGAATATTTTTCTTTATTGTAATATTTTCTAACTACCAATGTCGATATTTTGATTATCTATTCTTAAGAGTTAAGATTTTAACGATTTTCAGTTTATTCTTACAAGATACAAAGTGTGACGAAGTAGCTGGGAAAATATTGCCGAAAGCCGCAAACATCACGAGGCTCAATACTACGCAGTACTCCAGAAGTTTTATTCCAGCTGTTACCAAGTTGTGGAATGATCTTCCTAATCGGGTGGTTGAATCAGTAAAACCTCAAAAGTTCAAAGTTGGAACAAATGCTTTTTTGTTGACCAGGCGGACATGAGTCTTTTTATAGTTTATTTATGACATATTTATTTTTGATGTTGTTAATAGTTTATATACATGTCTGTTTTGACGTTGTTACTTATTTTAGAATGATTTATTGTTAATTTGTTCTTATATTTCCTTATTTCCTCTCCTCACTGGGCTATTTTTCCCTGTTGGAGCCCCTGGGCTTATAGCATCTTGCTTTTCCAACAAGGGTTGTAGCTTGGATAATAATAATAATAATAATAATAATAATAATAATAATAATAATAATAATAATAATAATAATAATAATAACTAGCCAATCATTCAAGAGCTGATTCCCATCATAATTCAGATGGGCTTTTTGTCACTAAAATAGATCTTAGTGTCTAAAAGTTCTACCGAATAGATTTTCGCGTATTTTAGGCTAAGGTGTACACGATTTCATTATGTAATATATAGCCAATAGTAACGTAGTGAAATAATAACCTGAAAGTACGGTGAATTAAGTTATCGTTTGAATTTCTAGTAAATGTATTTGAGCACGCGCACACACATATATATATATATAAATATATATATATATATATATATATATATATATATATATATATATATATACATATAGATATAAATATACATATATATATATATATATATATATATATATATATATATATATATATATATATATACATATAGATATAAATATATATATATATATATATATATATATATATATATATATATATATATATATATATTTATATATATCTATATATTTATATATATACATATATATACATATATATATATATATGTATATATATATTTATATATATATATATATATATATATATATATATATATATATATATATTATGTGTGTGCGTGTGTACACACATAAGCTATATACAGTATACCTGACCTAGAGTTCATCAGTGACTTTCATTTTGAAGATGCTATCTCAAAATGATAAAAGCAATTATGCGTATCAAGTCATTATCGTGACTAAACCTGATAAGTTCTTCACAATGCTTACTGTCATCACTGTATTTTTTGGTGCTGACGTCAGCGAAATCTCTTTTAGCAATTGGCACGGAGTAATTTGAATGATATATGACAATGAATAGCACATAGAAAGAGATACTTCATAATCCCAACTATAATTATAAAGATGGTTAGAAACGAACGTGTTGTACTATAAATTACCGCTTTAAACCAGAATGAACCAGATGTAATGGAAACTAAAGAGAATTCTTGAAAGATTATTGGACTTTTTCCCTTTGCTTCTGACATACACAATGAAAATATATCAATGGGTTAGGTGTGTTCGAGAGCACGTTTGCCTTTAAAAAGGGAGGGATGACTATGATACCAGTTTGAACTAAAACGGAAAGAATATCAGCTCCTTATATTCTTACTAGTATACGCGGCCCGTCAAAACGATAGACATGCACACCTAGGTCTACACACACACACATATATATATATATATATATATATATATATATATATATATATATATATATATATATATATATATATATATATATATACACATATATATATATATATATATATATATATATATATATATATATATATATATATATATACCTTGATGCACACACAGATTCAGCCCTTTCCACTCCCTTCCCTTTTCCTATCTATTTCTCGGGGTACCCCCTCTCATCAGGGTATGACTACTCCCTCTACTCCTACCCGAGGGGTGGGGAGAGACGGAGTAGTCATACGTTTCTCAATATCCCTCAGTGTTACAGGGAAAAATATACATAGAGACTTGGACTTTATTATGTAGGGGAGATTTATGATCTCAAGATCAGAGTAAATGGATTCGGAAAGCTAGTCAAGATTGTCTATGATAATAGAAGAAATGGAAGGTGTGATGCAAAAGCAGATATAAATAGTTGAATCAGCGGAATAATACTGCAAAAAAATACTATGATTAGCGTAAAGAGCAAAGAAGAAGCAGGAGACAGTTGTACCCAGTAGACCAGAACACCGAGAGAAATTAAGGAGATTCATGGACGTGAACAGAAATGAACCCCAAATCTGAAAAGGAGATGGCGTGTACATCAAATTCTGGAATGTAGCGAAACGTAAGGAGCGACAACATAAGTTTTTCGAGATGATAAATGAGAGAAAAAATAGCCTCATGATGATTTCACTTTACAGGACTATACTTGGTATTTAAAAACGTACAAATAAGTTCACGATGTTGGAAAAAACTAAGTTTAGTTTAAGATAAAGCAGACGAAATTAAGCTTGCAAGAATCCACTAGTCACAAAACTTCGGGATGGACCAAGCTGCTACTTGTTCCCAAGAAGGAAAGGGAGAAAGAGTTAAGAATTGGTAAGAATATGATCTTGTGGAAGTCAAGAGAAGAACGTTCTACTCCTGAGGATGGCAGGTTCATCCTTGCCAAGATTCTAGGGCAGGATGTGTTGTACTATACTAGAGGTGTTTTTAGGTTGATTTAAGAAGCAGGTTTTCTGAAAGCTATTTAATTTTCAAAAAGGACATCATCGTTTTTATGGCTTTTACGTTAATTTACTTTTATTCTTTATTAATAATAAATGATATCGGCGTCAATGGCCTTCGATGTCAGGCTGCCAGAGAACTCAAAATCAATCATTCTGTTCCAGAAGGGAACAGCATGGGTCTAATAAAAAAGGAAGGACTAAGAGAGTGCTTTTCCAGTATAATTGGATGCAGTTTATACAAGACAGAAGGAATGTTGATTTGTTGAAGCTGTTAAAAGTGACATGGTTAAAGTATCAGAATTTATCTTAGTCGGAAGCCAGATGGAAAAATTTATCATTCAATTCTATCAGATTAAGGAATTATTTTCCCTTAGAAGTGAAGAAATCCGGCGATTCCTAACAGACATAAAAAGATTATGATTGGCAGAAGAAAGAAAGGTTTGGAATAACATATGTAACTTATTCTTTGGCTAGTTTTCTGATGAATAGGACATGTGAAATGTACAGTAGGTCAAGTGGATAACTTTGTTCCAGTAGGAGATCCGCATATATACGGTGAGGTAGATTTACATGAACCACAGAAAAACACTGAATACAAATGAACCACAGAAAAAACACCTAAAAACACTGAATTCAAATGAACCACAGACAAACACTGAATTCATATGAACTACAGACAAACATTGAATTCAAATGAACTACAGACAAACACTGAATACAAATGAACCTCAGAAAAACACTGAATACAAATGAACCACAGAAAAAACTGAAAACACTGAATTCAAATGAACCACAGACAAACACTGAATTCAAATGAACTATAGACAAACACTGAATACAAATGAACCTCAGAAAAACACTGAATACAAATGAACCACAGAAAAAAACTGAAAACACTGAATTCAAATGAACCACAGACAAACACTGAATTCCAATGAACCACAGACAAACACTGAATTTAAATGAACCACAGATAAACACTGAAAACGCTAAATACAAATGAACCACAGACAAACACTGAATTCAAATGAACCACAGACAAACACTAAATATAAATGAACCAAAGATAAACACTGAAAATGCTGAATTCAATAAACCACAGACAAACCCTGAATACAAATGAACCAAAGATAAACACCGAAAATGCTGAATTCAAATGAACCACAGACAAACACTGAATACAAATGAACCAAAGTTAAACACTGAAAATGCTGAATTTAAATAAACCACAGACAAACACTGAATACAAATGAACCACAGAAAAACAGAGAATACAAAATAAAGAGGACCCTTTGAAACTAACCTATGGTGTTGATGATGACCTATAGAGAGGCCGGTCTCATTAACTTTTTTTGGGGCCAGATATACTCTGATATTTACTAAACACAGACGACCCATTTGGTCCCACTGAATTGAGCACCTTATCAAAACTAATCATTGGTGTTGATAACCTATAGAAGCCGCCTCAATAACTTATTTTTGAGCCAGAAATACCCTGATAATTACTAAACACAGAAGACCCACTTAAGTGAGAACCATATCATTATGATTATTTTACGACTGTGGCAAGATGTCATTTCAAGTTACCGTGGACATCATCTCTTACCTAGCATAGAAAAATAGTGTATCAAAGACACCAAGCTTTCTCTTCTCGAGGGAATGGTTTCTGCTCTTGAATTTACCGACCCTTCCTGTTACTTCTGCAAGGCTATCAGTCACACTTGGGAGGCGCGGAATTAGTATGCACCTGAGAGAGAGAGAGAGAGAGAGAGAGAGAGAGATAATTGTCCATTCATAGAACTCTAAATATTGTTTTTACTTTCAGTTTAATAGTCATTACCTTATTAATTTTAATAATAATAATAATTCTAATAACGATAATTTTAAGACTATCTATAATAATAATAATAATAATAATAATAATAATAATAATAATAGTTTAATCATTTCAATAATAATAATAACAATTTTAATAATAAATTCTGGGCGATTTATCGGAAACTTTTTGGGTTGGTTAGTAAAATATGATCTCTCGTGACTGGTTTTGGTGTTCTGTTTCACACGAGACTGGGATCACCATTTACATGCACTGTTGAAAAAAAACCGTAATTTTCATCGGAAATTCTCCGTAACAATATACCGTATTTCAGTAAAATACAGGCGACCGTAATATTACCATACTTCAATATTATCTTTTACTGGTTGGCGACAGTAATATTACTCCTTTACGTTTATATACCTGTTTTTAAAACGGTAAATGTCTGGCAACATTTATTCCAGGTTTTTTACCGTTTTTACTGCATATATTTAAATGTGTGCGGAGGAAATTCTCTTAAAATGTAAATTCGATTATACATCATCTCTTACTTTGAAAGACTACACCAGGTTAATGCATCAAGGTAGCCTATGCAACAAGAATCAAATCACAGACCAATAAGCATCAGTACATATGTTTAGATAGACATTAACTAAGGAAATATAGAAATACAACGGTTGAAGACTGTTCGTTGGAACATTAGATAATTGTTTTGGAAAAAAAAAAATAAAATAAAAAAACAGCAGCAGTTACGTTTATCATCTTCTTGTGGCTGAAATGATAAAGTTTCTCTCTACAAAACAGTGAAGGTCTAACATGAAAGAATAAGGACGTGTGAAAATATTTCGGATCTCATAACGGTTATGACGTCTATAATGGAAACTCTTAGTTGTACATATAAGTATATGTGCACACATTATATGTGTGTGTATATATATATATATATATATATATATATATATATATATATATATATATATATATATATATATATACTAACATAAATATAACACACATTATATATATATATATATATATATATATATATATATATATATATATATATATATATATATATATATATATATATATATATATATATATATACACACACACACACACGTTACAATAGTGACCAAGTGCTAGAACGTATTTTCTATTCTACGTGACGTCAAATGAAACCATCAACTAAAAAACGTGATCATCTAAAGACAGGGGATGAGAAACCTTGAATTTACTAGGAAAGGAAACAGACTTCAAAGACCGACTCACCTGTTCGTGAGTTACTGAAAAGAATACTAGTTTTCTTATGCAATTTTCTTTTTCAAGAATTGGAAAATCCTTCCTTTTTCATTTTTATTTTGCTATGTAATCTATGCCAACCATGCGTTACCATTCGTCACTTCTTCCACTGTATTATAACCCTCTTATCAATAGGTCCTTTTCTTGAAAAGTAATTGATTTTACAGTTTTACGTCTTCCAATTTATCTAGAAATCTTTCTTATCAATTATGGTCTTCCTCGCAGGGTTATTAGTATCGATGTTGTAATACTTTTTATGTACCTTCATTGGTAAGTTAGTTTTCCCTTCTCAGTAATAATGTTTGTTAATTCATTAATTTCATTATCATTATTATCATTATTATTATTATTATTATTAATATTATTAATTATTATTATCATTGTTGTTATCATTAAAGTTCAGATAATAAGGACAGCGTCATCAGCATATTCTAGGTTAGCTAATTTCCTATTACCAATCCAATCTAATCTTTCTCTACCATTCCCAACTGTTCTACATATTATTATCATTATTATTATTATTGTTATTATTATTATTATTATTATCATTATTATTATTATTATTATTATTATTATTATTATTACAAGCTAAGCTACAACCCTAGTGGGAAGAATAGAATGCTAAAGCCCTAAGGCTCCAACAGGGAAAAATAGCCTATTGAAGAAAGGAAACCAGGAAATAATTATACTACTAGAGAAGTAATAAACAACCAAAATAAAATATTTTAAGAACAGTAACAACATTAAATTAAATCTTTCGTATATAACTATAAAACCATAAAAACAAAACAAGAGGAAGAGAAATAAAATTGAATAGTGTGCCCGAGTGTATCCTCGAGCAATTTCTTGCTTTTTACATATGGGAATTATATTATGTAAAGGTTTCCTTTACCATTAAGTGGTATCATAGGGTTTGATGTATTTTTAAAATGGTTATAACGTTAGAAAATGTGAGACCTCAGAGGATCCTCCATTCTTAGAAAAGTATTTACCACTTACGTGAATTACCACTTTTTTCCCCACTTTTTCCTTTTTTATTTCTGATGGAGTTGCGCTTCTTAAGAACACAACGTTGTGTGGAATATGTCTGTATTTAAGATGGCCTATTTCGGAAGACGAGAATAACAAAAATATTCACTATATGAAGACCTCAGGTCCATAACGCCTTGGTTATTCAAAATTTCAATACTGAAAAGCATTTACCACTTACGTTAATTACCATTCTTTTTTCCTTCTTTATATTTGATAGAGCTGCGTCTCAACAACATAGAATTGTGTGGAATATGTCTGTATTTAAGAAGGACTATTTCGGCAGACGAGAATGGCACAAACATTTACTATATATAGATCTCAGGTCCATAACGCCCACGTTATTCACAATTTCAATAATGATGATAAGAATGTGGCAAACTATAATTGATATCTGCAAAAAAAAAAAAAAAAAAAAAAAAAAAAAAAAAAAAAAAAATACGTATCTAATTGCACAAATGAAGCTAAATTGCTTCTGCAACCGTCATCACTCATCTCTGACCACCAGAATTTTCTTTACAGTTTGAAGGTTGGTCGGGAGAGACGCGTTTAACTTCCCACATTGGTGTATCATTAACATAATAAGAACACCCGATACCATCTAGTGTAGGTTTATGCAATATGTCTGCGAATAAAATTCCGACAGTTCTTGAGAAAATTCCTTCATATTATTTAAAAGAAACATAATCGAGTGTGAAGTTTGGAATCCATTAATTGGTTGTATTAAGACATGACCATTCCCATTTAATTTCTCAAGTTTATAATTAAAGGTTTAATTACTTGTTGGCATCGTGATGGAATCATACTGCCACCATAATGAGTTGTATTTCTGCCAAACAGTTATTAAACTAACTGGATCAATAAAGGCCAGGTAGAACTAATCTAACTACATATTCAAGATTATGAACATACTGAAGAAATAGCATGAAAATCGAGAAATAAATACTAGAAAAAGAAGGATGATAATCAAATAAAAATTGTTGCTATTTTGCTTATTAGTTTGATATGATGGAATGATTCTTATCAAATAAAACTGACCATTTCTGATTGAAAAATAACCAACGCAGTTTTGTACAGCAGTGTTAAATATCCCATGTCATGTGAAGTTTGCCTGATCTTGTTCGTTACTTTCAAATTTTTCCTTTCCGAGATTGAAGATTAAACCATTTATTATAAGAATTCAATAATATCGCCTCAACAGTAGGCCTACTGATAAAAAACATGATGGAAGTTTCAAAATTACAAAAGATAAAAGGAATTTACTCTAAACAGTTGAGACGAGAAAAGGAAAATAATTCAAAACATGGAAGCGTTAAACTATTTTTCAATAAATATCAATAAAAATACTCTTTAGTAGACAAACGAAAAGCGAAACAACATACTGTATATCTACTAATTATGAATGCAAAAAAGCTCAAATGTAAAAATGAGAAACAAACATTTACTTATCACGAATGTAAAAAAGCTCACATTCCAAACAGGATCTACACAATAAATGGAATTACTTTAAATCAAGACAAAAGAAATCCATTCCATGACGATTCCAAAATCAAATGTATTTTTGGTATTATCATTTATGTTGCTAAACATATACGAGAACAGTCCCGCCCTCGTTAGATGCACATAAGAACGTTTTGAAATGAAAAATTGAGTAGAGCTGTCATTACTAAAGACAAAAAGAAGAAAAGAAGAACACATAATACTAGGAATCTAGAAAATCACCAGGGTTAGTCCAAACACAAGCCGGAAGATAATGAAAGATACAACTGTTCAGTAACAACCCTCTTCGCCATTCCATCTCTCATATCTTTTTCAGGTACCATAAAGGAAAAGTGCAAAAAGTGAACAAATGGATTTCTTAAAGGAAAAATCGACATTTTTGACAGATATTGATATTGTGGTTAATAATGTGTAGCTTCTAACACCGACATGCGATTGATTACTATGGAGATTACAAGGAAAATTACCTTTATTGAACTAAAATGCAACAAAAAACCTAATTATTAACATTGAACACATATGATTTATATGTGAGATCTGGAAAACATATCAATATGGTTTTTCTAGTCCTGAGGCAATGTCCCTGGGTACTGTTTGGCCATTGCCAAATCATCGGTCATTCCAATCACCTAAAGAAAGATGGAGCAATGTCCTTTCAACCATGCTTTGAGAAACATCATCTATACTCAGCAAGTCATATATTCGTAAATCTATGACATATTTCGTCTTCTTTAAGTAGGCTAGATTCAGGCAACTCAAGTGAATTTTACATCCTCAAAAAAAAAAAAAAAAAAAAAAAAAAAAAAAAAAAAAAAAAAAAGAAATCCCTTGAAAGGGCGTGGTGCGTAGAACAGCTTTTCTAGTGTTGCAAATCTGCTGAAGTCATGTGAATTAAGACTTAAAATAGAATAGTCATGGTTTCCTTTTCAACAATGTACGCCTCATTAGAGTACGCATATATATATATATATATATATATATATATATATATATATATATATATATATATATATATATATATAGATATAGATATAGATATATATATATAGATATATATATATATATATATATATATATATATATATATATATATATATAGATATATATATATATAGATATATATATATATATATATATATATATATATATATATATATATATACATATATATGTATATACATATATATGTATATACATATATATATATATATATATATATATATATATATATATATATATATATATATATATATATATATATATATATATTTATATATATATATATATATATATATAACATCAGCCGAAAATAACCAGAACACACTATAAAATCTGAAGACACTTCAATGATAGGAAATTTACTTTAAGATAAGTATTTCCATATTTGCAACTTGCATTTCTTTAAGATTAACATGTCTGTTTATTCAAGACAATGATCTACATACTTCAGAGAAACTTACGGGTATATTTTTCCTCTATTTACAATCTTAAATTATCTTTTATACTTAATTAGAAACCAATACTTACACATGACCAGATGAGTATCAGGAGCCTCACCTAAAACTACTACAAATGGCGTATTGGAATCGCAAAGAATGATATTCTAAAATAAAATATGTTATGATATACGCAGTACTGACACGAATAACAAAGGCAAGTTTTGAAAGTAAGATTCAGAATGAAGATTCATAGCCAGAGAAGCAGATGATGATAATTGGGCGAATAGTTTAACAGACGTAGTAATTAACACTTTCATAACCAGGCCATTAGCATTGTGATAAATTGGTACATTTTATTAGATGTGGCTTTGGTGGAAGGGAGAAAATTGGGAAAATTTTTTTAATTTTCACTTCAGTCTACTTTCCTTTCCCATTAAACCACATACTAACCTATTCAAAAAAATTGATAAATGCACTCCCAAACGGTATTCTATTTCATATTAATTGTTCATTAGTTCCCATATCGTTTATATATTTCATTACTTCCTTTCCTCACTGGGATATTTTTTCCTATTGGAACCTTTGGGCTTATAGCATCTTGCTTTCCCAACTAGGGTTGTAGCTTAGCTTGTAATAATAATAATAATAATAATAATAATAATAATAATAATAATAATAATAATAATAATAATAATAATGCGTTTTCAAATTTAAAACTAAATTTATGCTTTGACAGAGCATCTATCTACATAAAGTATGTCACTAGTAGAAGAAGATGAAGTACAGCTACTGTACATGTAAATAATATCCATCACCATGGTATCAGCGGTTTTCATAATTTATTGGTTACTTATGTCGACTTTCGACA
>NC_090751.1:79144650-79149650 GCF_036898095.1 Palaemon carinicauda
AACGTACCGGAATCTTCACACTATCACTACTCTAGGCTATGATTACTAAAACCGATGAATCTCTTCGTAACGGAAACTTTTAATAATTTCTTTATTTTCCCCAAAAAGATGCTAAGATATTTTCTTGATAAATAACTTTCAAATGTGCTTCTAGCGATATATTACATTTCTTTGTGTAAAATTTGGGTCCATCAACCCCGCCGAAAAAAAAAAAAGAAAAAAAACTAGTTAGTCGAATCTGGCAAGTAAGATTTTATTAAATATTAACAACTGGAATTCACAGGAAAGTCTAGATTGCAGTATTTGTTTTCCTTGAAAGTTTATCGTCTGATGAATATTGCAACGATAGATCCATCAATTTTGTACATCCTTGCTTTACTGTTACCAATTTTTTTTTCTTTTTTTTTGGGGGGGGAGAGGGAAGATTTACGGCGGTCGACAAATATTAAAAATAATATACATCTGAGGGACCGCCGTCCAAGTAGCAAAAGGAGCGACGCAAAATATAGCATTCTGTTCACGGTAATAGGTTCCACAAAACTGCTTAAGTCCACGCAAGACAAAGGAGAGAGAGAGAGAGAGAGAGAGAGAGAGAGAGAGAGAGAGAGAGAGAGAGAGAGAGAACTTTCATTACTTAAGATATTTCGACATCGCTATCAATTCTAGAGTGCGTTTAAATCTCAAGCATAATTTAAAACAATTCGCTAAATGAGAGAGAGAGAGAGAGAGAGAGAGAGAGAGAGAGAGAGAGAGAGAGAGAGAGAGAGAGAGAGAGAGAGAGAGAGAGAGAGAGAATTTCCGTTACCGAAGACAGTTCAACATAGCGATCATTTCTTGAGTGCTTTCAATCATCAAGCACAACTCAAGACATCCGTATGATGAGTGAGCGAACTAATTGCATAACAATCGCAAAAACAATACGAACAGCCAATTACGTCGTTCACACCTGCTTGTTTTGACATCCGTGGTTGTGACGTTTTGTTCTCTACAACGCAAAAGTAAAGATTGCTTTTTAATGGGCTCATTCATTTTGACCAAAGAAAGAAAACATTTAAGAGAATTCTTTAATGAAAAAAAGTTTTCAATCAGTATAAATATATTTGCTTTGAGGTATACTTATGACATGCTTTGACGCGATGATTGTGTGATGGAAAATGTGGCTAGCGGGATCTGTAACCAGAATTTACAAGATGCTATATTTATCTTCACACACTCACAAACTTCGCAAAATAATTTATTTTTTTCAGGATTGCTTAACAGTAGACTAAAATTATTTATTGTGGTATAAGAGAGAAAGAGGTATTGTTGATTTACTAACAAATAACTGAAAAGTTAAAACAAATTTCTACTAAAGTCAACTAAATTGCAGGAGCAATTTCGGTAATAGTTGTGTGTTGAAGGCCAACTGAACATACATTTCTTGCCTGCGATACAAAAAAAGAAAAAAAAAACATAAGATATGTTTTCAGGTTTGAATTAGAAATGTATATAAATACAGTACACTCCGGACATTATAATGTTTAAGGAAAAGGCACAACTAAGAAATTATTCTTGTTGTATTTCACTTTCTTCGTTTGTTGGTGAATTTACGGGCTTTGCATATCATTCTACGTTTCTATAATATTGTTCCATTCATAAAAGTTAATTAAAGAATATTCCACATTTTGATCTAGATAGTAGAACTTTAAGTTACTAAATTTATGAACGTTCTACAATTTCATTTGAATAATAAAAATTAAAGTGGGCAATATCCAGTTACAAAGTAAATGACAACAAGAAAAATAACGTTCTTAAATATAGAAAGTTTCCACCTGCTGATTTGGGCACGAAATCAAAAGGGAGGCGAAAGTGCTTATGTGTACACAATATTGCTTAGACAATTATTGCATCATTATCATATTACAATTCTAATTATTACAATATCTGCTGGTTTTATTGTAACTGCTCATGTAATAAAAAATAATGTTACTCATAAAACCATTCAATTTGGACAATCTGCCATATTGTCTTAAGCTCCTTACGTATGTTAGTAGGATTGTAACCATCGTAGACTAAACAAGCAAAGCAATAGACATATTCTGCGGGTAGAGGCAGACCACCCGTAATTTCCTAACATGGTTTTGAGTTCGTTCCGACAAAGGCTGATATAGCAACATAATTGCTTTGCGACAGGAATTAATTAGAGTCGCAGCTACTTTAACAGTCCACGATGCAAGTATTAGATTTTAGTACTAGTGGTAAACATGATCTCATGATTATAAACAATATGCATTAATTATTTGATGGAATGTTATGTGTTTATGACACGCATGAAGGCTATAACACACACACACACACACACACACATATATATATATATATATATATATATATATGTATATGTATATATATATATATATATATATATATACATATACATATATATATATATATATATATATATATATATATATATATATATATATATATATATATATGTATATATATGTATATAAACATATACAGTATACAAACACACACACACACACACACACATATATATATATATATATATATATATATATATATATATATATATACATATATATATGCATAGTAAATGACAAAAAATATTTGGGCATTAAGAATAACAGAATAAGTTTATAGAGAAAGAGCCAAGAAAATCTGCGGGTATAGATTGGCATAGAAAGACCATAAACAGACAGGAGTGGAAGGATATGTCTGAGGCCTTTGCCTTACCGTTGATTATTTACGGTTGATGATATATATATATATATATATATATATATATATATATATATATATATATATATATATATATATATATATATATATATATATATATATATATACTTAGCTAAGATTATTCTTTATGTATAGCACCCATTCGGAAAACAAAATCGGATAGAAAATTACCAATATTGCTCAGGACGAAGCAAAAGAGAAAATACAAGATTATAAATAACTCAATGCTGAGTTGAGCATGTCATTAAGTCAAAAATAAATACTGGATGAAAATAAATATTTCTTAGAATGAGCAATTATCTATCATAGAATGCAATCAACTATCAATGGAGAGAGAATCTTGGTGTTGTTGATCGCGCAAGATAAGAAACGGAAGATTTAGGTTAAAAGGACTCCTTATCAATATGAGAATGGTTGGGAAATTAACTGATGAGGAAGTAGAGAAGGCAAAGGGTAATTGAATGACGGACTAAAACGTAAGGAGTGTATGTGATAGCAGAGATATCCTTTTTTTCACTTTCACTTTTTACTTTTTTCACTGTTTCACTTTTTTCACTTTTTCACTTTTTTCAATTTTTACTTTTTTTCACTTTAGTTTACTTACTTTTTTTTCACTTTTTCACTCTCCTCTTCACTTTTCCCTTTATTTTTCACTTTTTCACTTTTAATTTTTTTTCACTTTTTAACAGTCGTGAGAGGAATTGTCAGTTAAATAAAGGAATATGAGTTTGATGAAATTATAAGAATTAAAGAAAACATGTCACCACAAATCATATCAGGAAAGGTGTTCTCGTGTCGTTCATCAAGAAAAAGACCAACACAAAGATGACAGAGGTAAAACAAGATAGGTTTCCACAAGAGAGAGACATTTGGATCTTTTATTTGATCCTACGGAGCCATTCAGGTAGCAGAAGAATTTAGGAAAATAAATTTAAAGCCTCGTCCAAGAAACCAGGGAAGGATCATAACTGAATTCGCAAAAATTGCAATATGGTGAGGTATTGTGGCGAAGATAACATCTGGTTAAAGATTAAAGGCCCTCATGAAGAAACAAGCAAAGCTTGTATTAAGTGTAGACAGATGGGAGTGAGATTCGTTTGTCTATAGTCAGTGAGTACTATAGTCCATTTCTTTTAGCGAGTCATATTTGCACCGACTCGCAGCGGTGCCCTTTTAGCTCGGAAAAGATTCCTGATCGCTGATTGATTGGATAAGATAATTCTAACCAATCAGCGACCAGGAAACTTTTCCGAGCTAAAAGGGTACCGTTGCGAGTCGGTGCAAATATGACTCGCTAAAAGAAATGGACTATAGATATCGTGTTTGCATTGCTTTTCAAATACCTCGAATATCAACTTTACATGAGAGAAAAAAAATGCGTATCAATACGAATAGTTCATCTGCGTTACTATTAAATATATTACCGGTTACGTTGATGATTACTACTGAGATATGGTCATCACTGAGCTATCAGTGCTTTTCCACCAGTGTTCCAGAAGAACTTGGCTGGAGGAGTAATTGTCTGAGAACTTCTTTCCTCCCAAATCATCGGCCAATTTAATCATGGTTACCTCCCGCCATGTTCTTGTTCACACAAAGTGTTAATTGCTATTTCGAGTGGCAGCACATGAAAGTTACCTTTCAAACTAATTACAATCGACCAAAACACCAAATTATTTTTACGGTTCCTAACTTCGGATTATTTTTCTTCAGTATCATGAGATGGGAAAATAGGGAATCGAGTAGACAGTTAAGTATCAAAATGAGCCATAAATTTAGGTTTAATAGTGATTCTGATTTGAGTCCGACTGAGTTCATTGTCAGAGCTAAATTTATATCAAGAAAAAAAAAACACGTCACAGATGCAGGAAATTACTCATTTTAATAATATTTACAATAGCAACACACGCGACAATAATTGTTGTTGGACTGAGTTATCTGGGTTGGTAGAAATGGCAGTTGTGGAAGGTTATTACAGTACTTAAGCGATCGACTGGTAATAATTATCGCACCTTTTCAAGTTCCGCTTTATGCCTTTTGATAAAAGCTGGGTTATTCTACCAAGACGTTAAAATATTTTATGTTTTTCATGACGATGTGCAGAACATATACATATACATACACACATACCTTATATGTGTATGTATGTGTATATATATATGTATATATATATATATATATATATATATATATATATATATATATGAATATATATATAATAAATATATATCTATCTATCTATCTATCTATCTATA
>NC_090751.1:79159650-79162150 GCF_036898095.1 Palaemon carinicauda
TATTCGATTTTCATTCCCCATGGATAAATATTATTTCAATAAATCCACAAGGGATTAAAATATTAACTCTTTGAATCCTTCCGACTAACAAAATGAGAATCGAAAACTTATAGCTTATATGGCAATTCATTTTATTGACATATGTAAGTATAGTTCCTAATGAAATCTAGAATATCGTGCATTACTAATCCACTCGATAATCAACATCACCGATCAAATGATTATATCCACATCCATGCTAAACATCAAGGAATGAAAATAACAATAACATCAAACACTTTCAATTAGCCAACTGCATAATTTAGTCAAAATTTCGGGCAGTATTAGAAATTAAACATCATATTTCTATCATGATGAAACCACTCTTAAAAGAATTAAATTATTTCAAATTGTGTACTGTATTTTTTGCTTTTACTATAGGTGAAATTAACAAAGAATTTTTTTATTCATTAAAAAGTTAACTATCAACGGTCATTTGTGGAAAATACCACTTCACCAGATAAACCTACGAGCTAGAGGGTTACATGCCTAGTACAGCAGTTACCTGTGTGACGAACCAAGAGTAGGTTGTGACTCAAAAGCGGGATGAAAGCAACCGAGTGAGTTTATTACAGAACATCCAGTTTATATATACATCAAGTCCGGGCAAGAAGGTCACAAAATATACAACAGGCTATTTCATGTCCAACCGGCAACCGGTTCTGTTAACAGTTACGATAAGAAAAACAGACAGGTTGATACAGGTCGCTGTCAGTGCGAGGGGAGAGCGAAGATACAAAGGATAATATATACAAAAAAGAAAATGTTACTATGTACGATTGTGTGACACACGGTTGGTTACACCTGCTTCTATCACGAAAATAATAAGTTTTATAGTTCATAGAGGTAACATTTATAGGAATGGAGTAAATATGAATAATGGAATGCTGAAGAACCCGGGACATCGACACCTATTGAGCTAGAAAAGAAACTTCCAGATATTTCACACTGGCAGCACTACACAAGGCACAGCTACAAAATGGTTCAGTGCATTTCCTTCTAAGTATAACAGGTTTCAATTTCTGAGATTAGGATCACAAGATATTTTCTCTCTTGGTGTGTTTTATCATAATTTTGTCGTACAAATTACATTCAAAACAAGTTCAACTCTAAGATTTGGACCTCCTTTCTGTATACCAGCATCATTCACAACGATTCATATTCCGTAACTAATAGCAGGCTATCATAGTTTCCCCCATCAGAGTTGAACGGCCAAGGAACAGTAAACTAATACTTCGTGAGAAATAAAAAGTATACAGAGATGTTGCCAATGGACAATCAATTGAGTAGGGAATCGACAAAATTATGCTATATCTGGCTAACGATATTTGTTACCTTTTCATTGATAAAGAGTTTGCACGACCATGGCTGCCTGATCAAAATCAGTATTTGCAAGGAGAGTGTTTGTTATAAAACGTTCTAAATTATTACTGACCAGCAAGTTAAAATTAGTAAGTTATTAAATTACTGCTGACCAAACAGTTAAAAATAATAAGCTCATACTTAACTCTCCGTTTCATGATAATCTACCAGTCTCATATCCAATGAACACAGATAAGACAGCTGCAACTAACGAGAGAGAGAGAGAGAGAGAGAGAGAGAGAGAGAGAGAGAGAGAGAGAGAGAGAGAGAGAGAGAGAGAGAGAGAGAGAGAGAGGGGGGGGGGTTGCACTCGCAGCTCATCTTCAATTATATCCGTTCATCGTGTATCATTTCAACGGAAGTACAGTCTCCTGTACTTCCCATTTCAAGCCAGGTTCTGCGGATATAATTCACTGTAGATGTTTAGCCCCTTGAAAAAAGCGGTCGGATTAACACGGGAAAAAGTCTTTATATTTGATGCATTAAGGAGTACAAAGCTTGAGAATGTCTTAATCAAAAATGCATTTATTCTTGTTAGAAAATGCATTGCCGGAAAACTTAAATGAACCATAAAGATATCTCAATTCCGAATGAAAGTGGTGAAATCAAAACTACTGAATCTGGTATCAGTAAATAAGAACATATATAACAATTTACTGATACATTTTCTAGTGATTATTCAAACAAAGCGTTCCCTATTTATTGCAAATTAAGATGCGCTTCATCGGTAACGAATAAACCATGAAATCCACCATTTTCTTGAAAGAAATGCAATTTGATAAATATATAGATTTCTAGTCAGCAATGAAAAGTCTCTTAAGCTTTTTGTCAAGAAATGCTTCAGTTTAGTTACTTTTTTGTTGGTATTAATCATAAAATGCGTGTCGCCAAAAGAACTAGTAATTTTAGAGGTTTGTGCATTATAACAGGTTTACGAGTAAAGATAATAAAAAGGAGCAACGATAAAATTGTATACATAAATAAAGGAAATACCAACAAGAAAACAATTCAGATTGAATTATGTTGGTTATTTTTCAAGAAAAAATCAAATAAAAAACTACGTGTTTTCCGTTGTTTATTTATTCATTATTATTATTAT
>NC_090751.1:79167150-79207150 GCF_036898095.1 Palaemon carinicauda
ATGCTTACCATACTCGGTGTTTAGTTTATGACCTTGTTAAATAACGAATTACTTCATTACTCTCATGTAATTTTAGATCATTCATAGCATGGCGGCCCAGTTTTTACCTGCAAGGGCTATTATTACTCACAAGTATAGGTATTTGTCTTTTACTAACACTGAGAACTAGACAGGCTGTTCTATTTAACAACAGCGATAATTAAATATACAGGTAATACAGACCATATACAAAAATAAAAAAAAAATCTGAAACGCGAGATCACTCTTTGCTATGTATAGAATATCGAAATGCATATTGCACGTTTACATACTGTAACTGACAATTGGTACTTTAGATCCTATCTAAAAGTTCTGTAGTTTATGAATTAATATTATCCTTTAATATTTCATTAATTTTAGCTGAATTCAGTTGAATTTGTCAGAATAAATCCCAGTAAAGGAACAAAATGGAATTATTGAAACACTTAAATAATATCTACACATATCGTTTAATATAACAGGAATGGGATAGATATGAAATCTGTTTTCCTAAAATCTCTTCGAAAACATTTCACAAGAGAGAGATTGATTGATTTAAAGTTTTCAGGCATCCTGACATCTAAGGTCATTGACGCCGGAGAGAGAGAGAGAGAGAGAGAGAGAGAGAGAGAGAGAGAGAGAGAGAGAGAGAGAGAGAGAGAGAGAGAGAGAGGCCTATGATTGTCGAGCAATCGCAGCTGGAGAAAGTAAATGAGTGGACTTATTAGTCTAGTAGGAAGATAGGGTTCCCATGCACCCCCATGATACATTTTTTTAACTTGCATTTTTGCAATCCCTGGGGTGTCTGGGAACAGAATCCCCTTTGTTCCCATTCAAAAAAATGTCCCATGTGGGTCGTTTAGCCGTCTATTTATCCGCCATCTTGTATTTCTTGAGATGTAAAAGTTAGGGGTAGGGGAAATATAAAGGACCTTTTCGTAAAGAAATAGATTAGTTACAGGTACAAACTAGGTATCATTGGAAAGGGTATGAACAGCACTATCACAAGAACCCATCACTTATTCGGTCATGACATTGATGACGTCATCAGGGGTCAAAAGATCACGTTAAAGGGGCACTAGTCAAAATTCGGGCCCATCCAATTTGTTAACCATCCTGCACCTAACTGAATAAATATTTTGGATTCTACTTTGCTTCAAAGAAAGTGTACATGAATAGGTAGTTTTTAAATCTAAAACAAATAAATTAAATAGAGTGTAACATTATTAACCCTTTCCATGAATAAAACGAAAATATTAAAAAAATGATTTTTTTAAATGAGATTAATGTGAAATTCCAGTTCGACACATCTTTGTTTTCTCTGCCTTTCTGTTATGGTAAAAGGCCTTATATGTTCCAATGAGTCCCGAAATACAGTCTATGTATAATTCCATTGGTATCTTCACTTGGTATTATCAGAATATGCATTACACATATATAAATAGATAGAATGTCTGATAACGAGTTGCTATAACATGCAGGCCAAAAATATATTAACTTGCAATATTATCATGACTGCCAAAAGTCTCAATGTTCATATTAATCTAATCTTCATTGTCACTGTCTTGGTCAGCCTGTTCTCCATCAGGGTCATTATCAAACTGTTCCATCTCTTCCGTAGTCTTGTAAACTAAGTTTATCAAGGCAAGGGGAAGTACCGGGCTGCAAGACCACACTGGCTCCAGAACACCCTCATAATTTTGTTCCCAACGTTGTTCAGGATCATATGGCTTTGGAGACCAGAAGTTTGGAATATCTGCTCGCTTGTAGATAGCTAGGCGATGGTTCACTCGACGAATGTGTGGGATAAGGTTGTCTCGGCAAGGTGGCAAATGGGAGAAGTCAATCTTAGATTTTGTTGTTAGTTGCTCATCTTCCCCAACCATCTTCCTTAACATGATTCCACGTACAGTGTCAATAGATTTCTGTCTGGAGTAGCCATACATCAGATATGTGAATGCCTTGATATCATCAATCGTTTCTGGCTCTACCGACCATTCATCCCCAAGTTTTCTGAAAGCAGATGAGTATAATCATATCAATTGCCGCACAAAATTGATAAGTCGTGTATGATCAATCATACTGAGCCAGAAAGTGGCAGTTTTCCCTAAATGGCCATCACGAACCTTGTCTTCGTAAGCCTGGTACTTGTTCAAAATGATGACAGTAGATGGATCATGCAAGGCATGATCAAGAGACTCACGACTGCAGTTCTCGACAGCACTGAGCAGGGCCACAGGGTTAGTGATATCTACATTCTCCTCTTCACTGAAGCGCTCTATCAACAAGCGCTCCATTGCTTCACTGACAGTCTTCAGACAGAATAGAGCTTTGGCGTATGCCTTCCCTTTTAGCACACTCTTAAGACAGCCACTGGTTACAAGTCCAGCCTCAAGGAGGATTTCAGCGTAGCCATAGCCCAGACATTTGTGATCAGTCAACATGCCTATATAGTTCATCACTGTGTGGAAAGGCCCCGGGGTTACCACATGGTTCTTGTATTCTTCAGGAAACTTCCAAATGAGGGGGAGTGCTTTCATGCAACCTCCAAGGTCAAAGGTGCTAAGAACATATTTCTGGCCAACCTCCAGCGTAGCATCTTCTGAACGCTTCAACAGCTCCCTGAAAACGGAATATTCGGTGAACGGCTGATTGATCGGGTTGAAATAGTCAATGGTCGATTTCCGAGACGGTTTTTTGCCAGTAGCTGAGATGAAGCCACCAAATCCAGGGAGAAGTTGCGTTTCTTTATCGTGTTTACTGCCAGTGACCATTCACATTAGTAACCACAAACGGTACTCTAGGATGCACTCTGCATACAACTTATCGTTTGCGATGGGTGGACTGAGCTTTGCTCCTGGTGGAAACTTGGGCCCAACGCGACCATAAATATGAAGAGGGGGCAATGTTGCTGGGGTTCCAACTTCCAAACAACGAGTCCTATTCCGCTGCTTGAGTGGGAGAGTTCTGTCTTTGTCGGCAATGTCAGCATTCGGTTTCACCTCCTGTATCATAATCCCTCCAGTGCTGTTCACCACGTTTGATCCATTGACATTTGTAGTTATTTTGTTTAAGTTGTCCCTCTCAACATGGAAAACTTCGTTGTCCTCACCAATAGCAATTTGGGGAGTGAGCGAAGAGGAACCATCGTCAATGGCTTCTGCCAAAGTCATAGGACTCACTGTGACCTAATCTATGGAGTATATTGGTGAGTTGCTTGCTTCTATACAGGTGTCGTATGGTGCTGCAAAGCAGAATGTGTTTAGGTAATTTCCACTCTACGTTTGTCACAGCACGGCAGATGTCCTGGAAATGAAACCACTAGACATTAGACAGAAAATGGTTTACATTTTCATTACAGAATGTGGTAAAACTATATATCAAGATGGTAAAGCAAATGTGGTTAAATCTCACCTGAGCTATGGAAAGGACCAGACGTCGGCACTTTTCAGACTTTTCCACGACTGCTTCATCCACCAGAAGAGTCGACAGGAACTTCATAAGTTCTGTTGGAAGGTATTCTTCTGATGCTCTGGCATCCAGCTCATCAGCTGTTGGAGGCCAAGGAAGTGGTGTTGACTCATGGAACATCCTCTGAAGAGCAATGCGCAAGTGCAAGGCAACATCCTCAAACTTGTCTCTGGAACCAAGTCTATATGCATATGTCACTGCTTCCGCAACAGAGATGCTTTTGCTGTACACCAGGTTGAAGGTTATGCATCCCCTGTCCCCAGGTAAAACTTTTGTGAAAGCGATGCTCTCATTAATTTCGTGTCTTTGAAGTCGGGTCTTCAGCTTGTCACTTCTGAAATCTGGATTTGGAAATCCACAGCGTTCAAGTTCTTGGACGTATAGGTGGCGGAGTGTTCCAAGTTGCACGACCTCCTTCTGGCCAATAAGTCTCTCACGTATAAAATCCAGAACTTTATTAAGCGAGCTTTGATGAGCTTCATGCTTTTCATCATGCTTGTCTTCAGTACTTCTGTTGGCTTGATAACGTAAGTAATTCACATGTCTCAGTTTGAAAGAACTATGACAGGATTTATGGAAATGAGCCTCCCTTGCAAATAAATCTTCGCCTGCCACTTTGCTTTGCGATATAAACGATTGTCTCCCATTTCTAGGGCTTGGGATTCAATATGAGTCCAAGCTTCTTCCTTTCCCTTGAAAGATGCAAACTGGACACAACGTTCAGTCCTTCCAGAAACTTTCGTCTCAAGCTTTCCACAGAAAAGACACTCAGGTGGAAAAATGTTCTTGGAAGAGGTTGATGATTTACGAGGGGATCGAATTGTTGAAGATTCATCGTCTAGCACAACACATTTCAAACGATCCTGATGTTTGTTAAAGGCCTGATAGCAACCCCGGTGATAGCCTGTCATTTACAAGTCCAAACCATCAAGACTGTCTGGAATTAACTTACACACAGCTTCCATACGAGCGGGTGAATCATGTGACTGAAGGAGCCGTTTCTTAAGAAGATTATGGAGAACAGGCTGACCAAGACAGTGACAATGAAGAAAAACTCAGTGATAATGAAGATTAGATTAATATGAACATTGAGACTTTTGGTAGTCATGATAATATTGCAAGATAATATATTTTTGGCCTGCGTGTTATAGCAACTCGTTATCAGACATTCTATCTATATATATGTGTGTAATGCATATTCTGATAATACCAAGTGAAGATACCAATGGAATTATACATAGACTGTATTTCGGGACCCATTGGAACATATAAGGCCTTTTCTATAACAGAAAGGCAGAGAAAACAAAGATGTGTCGAACTGGAATTTCACATTAATCTCATTTAAAAAAAAATATTTTTTCAATATTTTCGTTTTATTCGTGGAAAGGGTTAATAATGTTACACTCTAGTTAATTAATTTGTTTTAGATTTAAAAACTACCTATTCATGTACACTTTCTTTGAAGCAAAGTAGAACCTAAAATATTTATTCAGTTAGGTGCAGGACGGTTAACAAATTGGATGGGCCCGAATTTTGACTAGTGCCCCTTTAACGTGACCTTTTGACCCCTGAGGACGTCATCAAAGTCATGACCGAATAAGTGATGGGTTCTTGTGATAGTGTTGTTCATACCCTTTCCAATGATACCTAGTTTGTACCTGTAACTAATATATTTCTTTACGAAAAGGTCCTTTATATTTCCCCTATCCCTAACTTTTACATCTCAAGAAATCCAAGATGGCGGACAAATAGACGGCTAAACGACCCACATGGGACATTTTTTTGAATGGGAAAAAAGGGGATTCTGTTCCCAGACACCCCAGGGAATGCAAAAATGCAAGTTATAAAAATGTATCATGGGGGTGCATGGGAACCCTGTCTTCCTACTAGACTATTATAAGCAATTTCACATAACTCTAATTCACACACAGAATCACTTCCTAAAACAACTCTTTTATTTGACAAATTAACTATCGTTATATCAGCTCTGTTTTCTTTAATTTCTGTCAAGCCCTCTAATATCATATGGGCCCAATTGTCATGGGGTTTAACAACTTCCTTGGTTCCTTCTGCAAGAGGGCGACAGGGGGTCACAGACATGCTCGTAAGGGTCTGAGGGGATAACACTTCTCTTCTCTCAGGTACCGCTGTTACCCTACTTAAATGTCTCTCCAAGCTAACACACGCACTTACTGTCTCATGACTTTCTATCAGCAAAATGATTATTAGAGATAAAGTCTATTCCTAATAAAGCCTCGATTCCTGGAATTCCCAAGGTGGGCAAGACAAAAAAATCCTGTGTGTAAACTTCACAGACCCCACCTTGAATTTGACGAATGTTGCATGGTATATGCGTAGTTTATTTCCTCCTGGCGTGTCAAGAACTATGGATGCCGCTGGCTGTAGTGGATTTGAGGAGAATTTTTTCTCAATCGATGAAACACTGGCTCCCATGTCAATCAGCGCTCAGATGGATTTATCTTGTAGGTCTATCCTAACTGCTTACATTCTCAGCCAGCCATTACGAGATAAGGGGCACGGGCCGATGACCGCAGCTGCCATGCTGCTGCCCCCTGGTCCTCTCCCTAGTGCTGCGGGGGTGAGGTCGGGGGTACCGATGGAGGTCCCAGTTCCTGATCTGTCACGTCTGTCGTCACTGCTTCCTTGGCTACTGCTTGTGATGTAATGTGGGTGGGGGGGGGGGGAATCGAACTCCCTCGTCTCCCTCTTCCTCTGAATCCTTTTAGTCGGACGTTGGGTTAGGGGGAAGTGTACGTGTTCCCCAGCCCTGGGTGTTTTTTGCTGGGCACTCTCGAGATATATGATCGTAGTCCTGACAAGTGTAACAGGGAAGCTATCCTTGGGTGGGGCACTCCAGTCGTCGGTGCCCCTCTCCTCCACAGTGCCAACATCTGAAGACTCTGCTAATCTGTTGACTGCATCCCCCTTTCCTCTCTTCGGGAGTCGACTTCCTCTCATGGCTGCCAACTTCTCGGAATCGGCCCCGTTATTCCAAGTCCTTTTTTTCTTCTGGCAAAGTGTCTAAAATGTTTTGTATCCCGCTCATTACATCTGCTAACAAGTGATTGTCGTCGAACAAATAACCACATAGATACGAGTTTACTAATCTGCGAATATGTTTACGGGAAATTGCCTTTTTTTCACCTTCTGGGAGATTGGCACTCCGGGTAGCAAACGAATCACAATCCCGAAAAATGTGAGTTGCAAAACTAAGAACGGATTTACCTTCCCGTATTTTGGGTTTGTAATTTTCTTTTAGGTCTCCCTTTCTCGCAGCAGGCAAGGAATACTTCTCAATAAAACGTCATTTTATTTCAGCATAACTTCTTAAACTTTCTTGTGGCCAACACATTACCTCCCTTGCCGGAGCATCTTTCAGCAACCTAATTACTTGAATCGCTTTTTCTCTTTCCGCCCACCCATATGTATCTACTTCAAAGTCACTCAAAAAGACTCCAATTCATTGAAACCCTTCTTTAAGTTGTTGATTATCGCAAGGCCTAACACTTGCCTGGAGTTCTGTCAACTTTCGAACTACGATTTGCGTATCTTCACTCGGCTGTGCATGTGTACTTTCACTTGTGTGCGTTTGAACTTCGTCTATGTATGTCGGATATGGTGTGGTAGAGAACCGCTCCTGTTCTTGTTCCACCAACAGTCTGTTAATTAACCGTTGCAAGTTATCTTACTTATTTTCCAATTCTTGCGTTCTAATTTCCTGTCTATATTCTTCATCGGAACGCTATATCCCACTGCTCCTTCATTCTCATCTCCTGCAGCAGCAGTGTCTGCTATGTTAGTCCTTGTGTGTCTTGGAATTTTGAACTTTTATTTCACTGGCTCAAAGAACAACTTCACTCACAGCATACACAAACAGACGTATTTTTTTTTTTTTACACCTGACACCAATATGACCCGTGCAGACAGATAATGAGACGTCGGCATATGGGTTTTCTTCATTTATTACAAAAGGTTCATTCATAAATACACTATACAGAACTACCCTCCCAGGTGAGGGACTTGTCAACTGAAATGCTCACCAGCAACTAACTACTGCCTTCATTACCAAAATGCAACCATTGCAAAACATGCTGTCTATGCTCCTTCATTCTCATCTCCAGCGGCAGCCGTGTCTGCTATGTTAGTCCTTGTATATCTAGGCATCTTGAACTTTTATTTCACCGGCTCAAAGAACAACTTCAATCAGAGAATACAGAAACAGACGTATTTTTTTACACCTGAACCAATATGACCCGAGCAAACGGATAATGAGACGCCGGCATATGAGTTTTCTTCATTTATTGCAAAAGGCTCGTTCGTAAGTACACAATACACAATCTACCCTCTCAGGTGAGGGACTTATCAACTCGAGTGCTCACCGGCAACTAACTACTGCCTCTGTTATTAAAATGCAGCTATTGCAAAACATGCAGACACTTAGGTTTTTGTGGAATACTCATGAATATTGAGTTCATTTACCTTGATATACAAGACATCTACATACCCGAATTAGGACATAAATATATATATATATATATATATATATATATATATATATACATATATATATATATATATATATATATATATATATATATATATATATATATATATATATATATATATATACACACACACAAACACAGACACACAACACAGACACACACACACACACACATATATATATATATATATATATATATATATATATATATATATATATATGTGTGTGTGTGTGTATGTTGTGTGTGTGTTTGTTTGTATATCGACATATATATATATATATATATATATATATATATATATATATATATATATATATAATATATATATGAATATATATATATACATACATATATATATATATATATATATATATATATATATATATATATATATATATATATATATATATATATATGTATATATACATATACATATATATACATAGACATAGACATAATATATGAATATATATATATGTATATATATACATGTATATATATATATATGTTATATATATATATATATATATATATATATATATATATATATATATATATATATATATATATATATTCAAGTATATGTGTATTATATAATGTATATATATATATATATATATATATATATATATATATATATATATATATATATATATATATATATATATATATATATATATATATATACTGCTAGGCGGTATATATGCTTGAAAAACTAAAGAGATTTAAAACCTCTGGATACGATGGAATAATTGCCTAGATGATACTGGCCGAAAATGAAGTGACTCCAAGAAGTTGCACTTACCAAATTTTAATTTTAAGACAGGTTGTACAGTGATGCGTAAAATGTAAAAATCCCCTTTTGATGGTATTTGTAGAGTATTAAAAAGCCTTTGACAGTGTGCACCTGAGTTATTATGGAATTCCTCTTAAATATTTAAATTTGATCAAGTCTGTTCTTGAGCATAGAAAGCGCAAAGTTAATGTCAATGGAGTATTATCATGTGAGTTACTAGTGAACAGCAGAGTAATCCAAGGGAATATATCATCACCTATGTTGTTCATCTTCCTCATGGATTTGGTAATGCGTAGAGCATTCAGAGATGGTGGAGAAGGAATGGACTGGATTGGTGATAGGAATCTAGCAGACCTAGAGTATGTTGATGATGCTGTCCTTCTCAGCAGAACACCACAGGATTTGCAATGCTTGCTTACCAAAATGCACAAAATATCACACGATGAGAACGGAGTATGTAATGGAAGATGAAATATCATTTGAAGAAGAATGGATTAATGAGGTAGAGTCATTCGAATATTTAGGAACAATGATATCCAATACAGGGTCTTCGGAATTAGAGTTTAGTGAAAGATTGAAAAAAGCAAATTAGACAATGGCTAAGTTACGTGAAATTTGGAAATCAAATAGCCTAAATTTTCATATAAAGATCAGATTATATATGAGTTTAGTGAAATCGGTGTTACTCAATGGACATGAGTCATGGTATGACAATGAAACCATATCCAATCGAGTTAGTGGATTTGAAAATAAAACCATCAGAAGGATGTTGGGACTTAAATGGCAGGACAAGATTAAAAATGAAACTATAAGAGATATTACTCGAGTACTACATGCGGATGATATCACGATGGTTGGTAGATGGAGATGGTTTGGGCATGTACTTTGCACTCCCCAAGAGAGATTAGTTCACCAAACTGGGCTCCACAAGGCTCTAGAAGAATTGTAAGAACCTGGCCTACATGGCTTAAGGCTATAAAGCGCGAAGTAGGAGATGATGATTGGAGATATATATATATATATATATATATATATATATATATATATATATATATATATATATATATATATATATATATGTATATATATACATATATATATATATATATATATATATATATATATATATATATATATATATATACATATATATATATATATATATATATATATATATATATATATTTCAATGTAAATGTAACATTTAGGAGTAACAATACAATAAAAACGGCCTTAATAAAGAATTCTCCTGACATTGAACAACATAAGAAAAGTGTCAAATATGCTCAAGATAATAATTAACTCTTTTTCCCACGTTAGAGATAAAAATCACACTATTAATTGGTCAGGTGCAAAGAAATTGGTTCATTCAAGTAACCTATTGGAAAGAAACATCATAGTGTCCAGTTCCAAAAAAGAAACCTTTGAAAACAACTTGAATATTGGACATGGAACGTATAAACTTGACGCCTTTATATGTAAAGAGATTTGTAAGCTATATAAAACAAAACTTTAACCACTTAATGTAGAACTGAATGTATTGAGAATAATTAACGTCACTGTGAAATTAATATTTTGACATAAGCTACCATTCACTAAAGGATACAATTATTTTATATAGTACGCGTAAGTACATTGGTACTATATAGGGTTATGCTAGATATAAGTATTGATATATACGTAATTATATGTTTATGGTAATAATGTTATATGTGCATATGCATATATATATATATATATATATATATATATATATATATATATATATATATATATATGTATATATATATATATATATATATATGTATGTATATTTCTATATATATATATATACATATATTTCTATATATATATATATATATATATATATATATATATATATATATATACATGTTAATCATGTGTAAAAACATTTATTAGTAAGTCTATGTATGTGTCTGTATATGTATACCAGTATGTGTACACGTATGTATATGTCTATGCATATATTATGCATGTGTGTATGGCTGCCTGTCTGTGTATACGTATGTATATTTCTTTTTATATATATTTATATATAGATGTGTTTTATATATACATATAGTTTTGCTTATATATTTATAAAGATAAGGCTACCGTTATTCATATAAATAAACTGCATTGAGAGTCAAAAACAAGAATTTACCTGTCACCAAAAATGACCCTTTTTGGCAGGTGTCTTATGAGGTTTGATCTCCGCCCAGTAAACACCTGACCTCAGCCCAGGTAGCTGGTATAGGAGTGTCATTGTTCTGTAAACCTCTACATGTATGTTCGTACGTTTACTTTCCCTATAAAATGTAAAGAAACCTCTCTCAATAAATCAGTCCTCTGAAGAAGTATCACGAAACTAGTCTGGTCTTAATCGTATATTTCATATTTTCACTTTCCCTGTGATTCTTCTGCATCTGAGCATCACGATTTCCTGTAATTTTAGGCATATATATATATATATATATATATATATATATATATATATATATATATATGCGTGTGTGTTTATAGACATATATATACATAATATATATATATATATATATATATATATATATATATATATGTATATATATGTATATATATATATATATATATATATATATATAACTATATATATACATATATATATATATATATATATATATATATATATATATATATATATATATATATATATATATATATATATACATATATATATATTAATACTTATATATATATACATATATATATATATATATATATATATATATATATATATATATATAAATATATACACTTATATACATAAATATATATACATGTATATATAAACATATATATATGTGTGTGTATGTGTGTGTGTGTGTGTGTGGTTGTGTGTGTGAAAGCCCTTGATTGGGGTCAGGAAGTTCGTATGATTGGCTTTGATTTTATTGCTGCCCTTGATCGTATTAATCATGATGCCCTGGTTTTCTAACTCAAACAGTTGGGAGTGGGTCTGTTGTGTCTTAGCATTATTATTGATTTTTTAAGTAATAGATCTCAAAGAGTTGTTTTTGATGGGCACCATTATGAGTATTCTATATACGTTTGACATGTGGTTTGTCTGGAAAAAAAGCCTTTTGCATATACAGATAATGCTACTCTCTTTGCATCAATTCTGTCTCCTGAATGTAGATCTGGGGTTGCTGAATCCTTTAATAGAGATCTAGCTAGTATTAGTGCACTGTGCAAATTATGTGGTATGAAGTTGAATCCTAACAAAATTCAAACTATGATTGTAAGTAGGTCATGGCTCCTCAACATCTGGATCTAAGCATTGATAATGTTTCTTTAACTTTGTATGACTTTTAAAGTGTTAAGTTTATTTCTCAACAACATATTTTTTTTAATAAACACATTAGGTCTGTCTTCTTCAATTGCACCAAAAATTTGCTTATTGAGAAAGTCTTTCAAGATTTTTGGTGATCAATCTATTTTGAAGAAGTGTTTTCTATAATTTTACCTTTTTTCGAGTATTTTTTTTTTTATTTTTTTTTTTTTTTGGTCTACAGTAGCTGATTCTCATCCTAATTTGTTAGACAGGAACTTACGGTCTATTAGATCTTTTATTCCTGCTGTAGGTATTAATCTCTGCACCGTCGTTCAATTAGTTCATTATGCATGTTGCATAGGATTTTTTTTGTAATTCTGATCATCCCTTATTTTCCAATCTTCCCGGACAGTTCCATCCTATTCGTAATACTAGGTATGCTGTTAATTCTAATAGTCAGGCCTTCTCTATCATGAGGTTCAATACTACACAGTATTCTAGAAGTTTTATTCCAGTTGTGACCAAGTTGTAGAGTGACCTTCCGAATCGAGTAGTTGAATCAGCAGACCTTCAAAAGTTCAAACTCTCTGCAAAGGCTTTAATGTTGAACAGGCTTAATGTCGTTAATGTTTTTGAAATATTTATCTAAATCTTTCATTACTTCTTATATTGTTTATTTATTTTCTTATTTCCTTCCTAAACAGGGTTATTTTGCTGAAGCCCTCGGGCTTATAGCATCTTGCTTTTCCAACTAGACTTGTAACTTAGCTAGTAATAATATATGTATATATATATATATATATATATATATATATATATATATATATATATATATATATATATATATTTCCGGACACCAGCTCTTCATTATACAAGGAAAAGGAGAATTATATGGAAGACAGTTAGGGTGCATTACTCTCGCTAAAAATGTTGATGGCACCAGATCAAGGGAAAAGAGGTTTATGCCAATCGGGAATATCCCTTGTGAAAGACAAGATCATTGCTGTGAAGTAAATAACAGGAAACTTCCGCTCATGAAGGTAAACAGCATAAAGTGGAGAATTAGTTTTTATCTTAAGTTATTTTATGGGAAGTAATATTTATCCTAAGATAGAATATGGAAGTGACGTTCATCCAAAGTTATTGTATTGGATGATCCTTTATACAAATGATATAATATGGTTAGTTAAGTTTATCCAATGACGCAATATGGGGAATTACTTTTATCCTATTATTATATGGTGAGAGGCCTTTATCCAACTATATATGGGAAGTTACTTTTATCCTAACTTATTAAATGAAAGTTAAATTTATCCTGAGTTATTACATTTGAAGTTACATATATCCTAGGATATTATATGTGAAGTTACATTTATCCTTAGTTATTATATGGGAATTGGTCTTTATCCAATGATATAATATGGAAAATTACTTTTATCCTAGTGGATTATATATTAGTTAGTTTTAACAAGATATTATATGGAAAGTTACCTTTATTCACATATATATCATGAGAAATTACTTTCATCTTAATCATTATATGGAAGTTGCATTTATCTTAAGTTATTATACGGAAGGTACATTTATCTTAAGATATTATATGGAAGTTAAATTTACCGTAAGTTCCTATATGGAACATTACCTTTATCCTAAGTTACAATATAAAAAGTTACCTTTACCCAAAGTTATTATATGGGCAGTTACTTTCATCCAAATTACATCTGTAGAACTTTATTATAATTCTAAAAAACTATTTGTAAAGTTATTGCTATCCAAAATTATTGGGTGAAAAACTACTTTTTATCCTAAGTTATTAGGCAGAGTTGATTTTATCCTAAGCGATTATATAAAAATTGACTTTTGTCTCGAGTTATGAAAAGGAAACACACTTTTACCCTATATTGATATAAGGGAAGCTTAATAAAATTCAGACATTGGTGGCTGACACTGAAACGAGAAAAATCGGAAAACTAAAACCCAAAATAATGATATGCAATGTATACAATGATGAAGATGATGTAGTAAATGGTTAGATTCAAAGAAATAGCTGCCTGGACCAAATCCAAAATATAGAAGATAAGATAAGTGTAGTCCTGCAGAAAAATGCCTCGGAGGGGGGACCACCCACCATGTGCTGAAATGTGATCCTGAAGTTCGGAGAGCTATTCAGGATAATGGGGACAAAGTTTTGTTACGATGGGGTATCTATAACATACGTGATATGTACCGGTATGGACATTTTGAAAAAGATTGCAAGTTTAAGAATGAAGATAAAGTCTGCGGTAAATGTTCAGGGAGGCACTCCACCAGAGAGTGTAATTCGGAAGTGTCAAAGTGTATAAACTGCACAAAGTTAAAAAGACCAAGTGACCATACAGTAAATTATAGAGACTGCAATGCTTTTGACTTGGAATTGAAAAGACTAGAGGAAAATACTGATCATGGTTACTAGGGATGTCATAAACTGTGGCTATGTAAATATACAATCTGTTGGTAATAAGACTGTTTAAATTAAAGAATTGATAAACGAGAAATATTTAGATATGCTAGCATTATCTGAAACATATCTAAATAACTTTGACAAGGCAAAGGTCACTGAAATGACCCCCCCCCCCACACACACATGCCTTCTTTCACATACCGAGAGAAGGTGGGTTTGGTGGGGGTGTCGGACTCTTTATTCATAAAAGTTACTCAAATCTCAAAACGTTGAAAAGAATTAGTGTAACAAGCCAAAAAATAGAAGAATGTCCTTTGAAACAATCTAAAAAACCTCTTAGAACAAACTCTAGTATCTTTTTTGAAGAATTCGGTGCTCTCATTGAGATGATTATTATGGAAAAAAAAAGAATTAGTTATCTGTGGAGACTTCAATTTTTGAATGGATGACGCATCAAATCCTGACGCTTTGACATTTAGTGAGTAACTAGAATCATATCAACTATTGAATAATGTCTACTACACAACTACTTTAACTGGTCATACGCTAGGCTTAATTATAAGTGATGACATGAATAATATTGTATCTGATATAAAAGTCGAAAAAAATAAATGTACTATCTCCCCGGTACACAAACTTATTACGTTTAGTCTACCTCTACAGAAACATGCATTAGTAAAGAAAATAAACTTTAGACATAAATCAAATTTTTCTCCTACCGTATTTATTGAATAAGTTACGAAGAAAATAAAACATCCTATCAACATTCCCTGTGATCATGATGACCAACGTCTGTTGGGAGCTAGGTGTGTTAATTGTCTTACGACCACTTATAATAAAGTGACTAAAAGTGAATATGATACCATGTGCCCACCGATGGAAAAGACTATAACCATAAAAGACCAATCGCCTTGGTTTGATGGAGAGACTTTGGTAAAACAGAGCGAAAAAAGACGTAAAGAAAGAAAGTGGAATAGGTTAAAAACTTTAAGTACTTTGGTAGAATACAAAACTGCTGCGGTTCAATATAACTACCTACCAAGAAGGAAAAGAGTGAATACTATACGAGAAAGATCCTCGAAGCAGCAACAGACATGAATATGTTATATCGTATTCTGAATGGTATAATGGGAAATGTAAAAGAAAAGAAGCTACCTGATGGATACAGTGACCAGGAACTAGCAAATAATTTTCTAGTAATCTTTAAAAACAAAATTGAAAACATAACCAGATCATTTGTAAATACTCAACATCAGATTAATGATACACCAGGCACACAGACAAAATTAATACTATTCAACAACATAACACAAGATGACATCACCAGAATTATAAAGAGAGCAAAGAAAACAAACTGCGCGATCGATCCTATGCCAATATCTGAAGTAATTGTAGAGAGAGACTTTTCTAGTCTAGCCGAAATAATAATAAGAATAGCAAATGCAAGCATTGATGAATGTAAGTTTCTTAACTCTGAGAAAATGGCTATAGTCACACCAGTTCTGAAAAATGCATTGGACTACCAGGAATTAAGCTCATATACACCTATTTCAAATCTATCCTTTGTCTCAAAAGTGCTTGAATGTGTAATTCTTGAACAACTAGTCAGCCACTTTGAAGTAATAGAAGCTTTGCCTGACAACCAATCTGCTTATAGAAAACTATACTCTACGGTGACAGCCATCTGCTCTGTTGTAAATGATATGCTAGAAATCAAAGACTATATACTGAAGGAAGATAGGAAGGCTCAAAATATAATTTTAATACACTAGCTGGCAACTCCAAAGTGAACGCAATAGTTTGACCACTCAGACTTAAGATGGCGTTGTAGGCATACATCGTTTGTCGTCTGTTTGTTTATATTCAGAATTTGACAGTTGACACAACGAAATCATGGCGCCAACAGTGAATAAGTCACACAGTGTGTTCTTTGCAATAAACGAAAAGAAACCGATCCTCATTAGGTGTTTCACAGGTTCCCTAAGGACAAAGAACGGTGAGTACTAACAGTATAATACATGAAATATGTGCTACTAATGAGTAAGCCACACTGATATTGGGTGTAAGATTAAGGCTAGACATCCGCAATACACTTTTCTCAAAAAAATTTTATTTGGTCATAAAGCTATTGAAATAATGTATTTTTCAGGACCTGACATATTTTTCGTTGGGAAAATGTTTAGTGGTATGTATTATATTTAACTTTGATTTAACTTATAAGTGCATGAATATTGCAGCATGTTGGCACACCTGAGTAGCATTAGCCTACACAGGGGTATACTGCTTCAACGTGTTATTTTGTTAGTGTTCCTTGTCTTCTTATTTTTTTCTATTTCCTAAATAAAGACTAACATTTTACAGTATTTGTAAACTGTATTTGTTTGTTTTTTGTATTTTCATGTACTGTCTGTGTTTTCTATGTTTGCATAATTGTTCTGTCTTATGTTTGCACTATGTATTAAATTTTTGAAGAAAACCTTTTTTTTTTTTTTGTATTATGTTCTCTCATATTTATAATTATATTAGAGTTTATTTGCATGTAATTCATAGTGCAATTTTGGTTTGCATGTATGTTATTTTTTTTTAGTTTTTATATGTGCAATATTATTTACCTAGTTATTTTTTTCTTATTTATGTATAATTTATTAAAGTCCACTTGCATGTAATCTATCTTGCATTTTTAGTTGGCTTGTATGCTACCTTATTTCTATTTCCAAACCCCTTTTGATTATTTACTATGTGTGATACAATTTAGTGAGTCATTTTCTTCCTTTGTTTGTATACACCTTAATATCTCCATCCTACAGTGGCCTACAAACTGTGATTAAATGTATGCCTACACATATGCACTTGTGGCTAAGTTAAACAAGTCAGGTATACAGTATGTTTTACTTTATTCGAGCCTGATATTGTAGAGAACATTTAAAAATTATTGTTATATACAATACTTAAATTTGCAAGAAATTTTACCGAAATATAAGAGATATAGCTATCAAGTTTCTGGAAAATAGTCTTAGAAACTTAAGGAAATGTATTCTTAATCTATATATGTACATATTTTCAAATTTGCAATTTAGGTATCTAAATTCTAAGAATACAATATACTGACGTAGTAATGCAAATTATGAACAAATATGTCGCAAAATTTACAATCGAATTCCATCCTATATTCCCGTAAGCATTACCGCTCTGAATGTTTGACCGCTCCCTCAATGGATGGAGTTATTCGATTCGGATGGGAGTATCTGGCATCTTTTCGTAGCACACTCATTTGGGTGCTCAGCCTGGATTGCCAGGTTGGCCTTTTTTCTGGCCTAAAAAAACTCAAATTTGGCCTTTTTTTAAATTGCTTGGCCTTTAGTAATATCACGAAAGAAAGGGTGGGCCTTGAATACAATATGTTTGGCCTTTTCTACTAATGGGTCGGCCTTTTAAATCAACTGTCGATTAGAAGTTGGCCTTTTCACATTCAGAAAACCTGGCAACCCTGTGCTCAGCCTTCCTATCTTCCTTCAGTATATAGTCTTTGCTAGAAATGGTGGATGAAAATAAATGTGGTATTTTAATATTGCTCGATCTCAGTGCTGCTTTTGATACAGTTGTGCATGAACTGCTTTTAAATGATCTACAGTCCATCGGTGGTGAAGATCAAGCTTTCGAATACCTAAAAGACTACTTGGTTGGTAGAAATTACTGTGTACAAATTGGAAACTCTTATTCATGGGGTACCCCTTAAATAGAGGGGTACCGCATCAGATTGAACTTGGCCCAATCTTATTCTGCATCTATACTATTGGTCTATCGAAAATGCTACAAAGGCATCGCGTGAAGTTTAAACTATTTGCAGATGACACACAACTTTACTTCTCCATAAATGATATACATGGCACTACTGAAACTCTAAACCGAATCCTTGATAGTGTTAAAGAATGGATGACATTTAAACAACTAAAATTAAATGAGACCAAAACTGAATTCTTGGTGGTGGGCAAGAGAAACAGCGTGAGAAACTTAGGTGATATTCAAATAAACATAAATAATGACTCGGTGCCCATATCTAGTAAAGTTTGATATCTAGGTGTATTCCTTGTCTGTAACCTGTCTCTAAATGCCCAAATAAATAATGTAATAAAAAGTGCTGGTTATCATCTAAGAAATATTGTGTTTAAAAAAAGTACCTGGACGAAAATTCTGTTAAACTTGTGATAAACTGTGTTATTACCAGGATTGACCACTGCAACTCTATCTACTGCAATTTATTAAAAGTCCAACTTAAGAAATTACAAAACATAATAAACAGAGGAGCAAGACTGATAAAAGGTGTCCCACCTAGAGAAAGGATCACTCCTATGCTAATTGATTTACACTGGCTGCCGATTAAAGCGAGAATTGAATTTAAAATATGTGCAATAACCCACCAAGTTATCAGAACCGATCGTCCAAAAGACTTAAGTGAATTGCTACATATTGCGCAGCCAACAAATCCTGTCGACACGAGAATAGTTACAGATGGCTTCAAACTATTGGAACCTAGATTTATGTCCACTTTGGGCTCCAGAGCCTTTAAATATGCGGCCCCGAGACTATATAACCCTGGATAGGTACGCTCCTCGGACACCCCTTTAAGGGTATACTCGGACGCGAACGACCCCGACGCCAAAAAAAATTCTTGAAAAATCAGTTTTTGCAGTAACCTCCTTTTTTCTTTTGCCAAAAAAAAACTTCAATGAATGCTTAAAACAACTGTAAAGATAAATACTACTCATCTGCAGAAAAACTATTTATTATAAATATTTTAAAAAATTAAGTAGAAAAAAAAGACCTGACATAAAAATTCATAAAAAAAAAGTTTATACATATATACACAAATCATTTTAGGAATTGATTCTTGAATGTTTAGGACACATCTTGATGTATTTTGGATGAAGTCAGACCCATGGAGGTGAAGATCTGAAATGAGAAAAAAAGGGTAACTTTTTTTGGCCAAAAAAATTTGTCCAAATTTCATGAATTTTTTTGGGTACCCAAATGAAATAGGAAGTGGCTAATTTTTTTTAGGGAATAAACATATGTTATCCTAAAATAGAAATATGTAAAAAAATCTTCATTATTTTGTAAATTACATTTATATCAGGGGCCATATCTAAAGGTAATTTTTTGAGTACTTAGAAATTTCGTAAAAAAATACATATATTTAATATATAATATGATATTTATGCAGGTAAAAATATACCAAAATATCACAAATTCTATAGGGAACAAGAATATATATAGATAGGGCAACTTACGCTTCGGATATGTCCACAAAATGGCCGCCAACCACACTGACTCAGACTCCCTAATCTGCCACTTGAAATGTAGGAAGGGTATGTCAATTTCAAGGTGTTATTTACTAATCTAATTATTATTGGATATGCATAAAAATTGTATGGTGGGTTGCTGGATAATTGTCGATTATTTTACGACTATAAAATTAAAATTCTGACCCAAATAAATTTTTTTGAAGGGAAATAAAATCGAAAAAAAAATGTAAAATATAATATTTTAGCTAAATAATTTGATGATATTCAATCAAAAAAGACGTAAACAAAATTTTCCGACAAATAAACATCTAGAGGAATCATTACTCTGTGATAGTTCCTTAGTACGTAGTAATTTTGAAAGAATTGGGAAAAAACGAAAAAATGGCAATCACCGGAAAATCGAACACATGCCTATATATACGCCATATCTGGCTAAAAAAAAGATAGGCATGGGTGGCCAGATCATCTAGAAACACTTTCCAACACTATAAAAATACAAGTTTTGCGACACTACTTGCCAATTCCTTACGGTAACATGACTAAGCAAAAAAATGCAAAACAAATAAAAAGGGGCATTCGCGGAAAAATGGCTAACATTCTAATATACGGCATTTCAGAAAAAAAAAATTCAGCCACGTACTAGGCAAACCATCAAGGCATATTTTCCGACAAATAAACATCTAAATGAATCATTACTCTGTGATAGTTCCTTAGTACGTAGTAATTTTGAAAGAAATGGGAAAAAACGAAAAAATGGCAATCACAGGAAAATCGAACACATACCTATATATACGCCATATCTGGCTAAAAAAAAAAAGATAGGCATGGGTAGCCAGATCATCTAGAAACACTTTCCAACACTATAAAATTATAAGTTTTGCGACACTACTTGCCAATTCCATACGGTAACATGACTAAGCAAAAAAAAGCAAAACAAATAAAAAGGGGCACTCGTGGAAAAATGGCCATTCTAATATACGACATTTCAGAAAAAAAAAAAATTCAGCCACGTGCTAGGCAAACCATCAATGCACATTTTCCGACAAATAAACATATAAATGAATCATTACTCTGTGATAGTTCCTTAGTACGTAGTAATTTTGAAAGAAATGGGAAAAAACGAAAAAATGGTAATCACAGGAAAATCGAACACATACTTATATATACGCCATATCTGGCTAAAAAAAAAAATAGGCATGGGTAGCCAGATCATCTAGAAACACTTTCCAACACTATAAAAATATAAGTTTTGCGACACTACTTTCCAATTCCTTACGGTAACATGACTAAGCAAAAAAATGCAAAACAAATAAAAAGGGGCACTCGCGGAAAAATGCCCAACATTCTAATATACGGCATCTCAGATAAAAAAAAAGACATGCACGTGTTAGCCCAACCATCAAGGCACACTTTCTAACACATAAACATGAAAAAAAAATCAATAATATACGGCAATTCCTTACTACGTAGTAAATTTTTACAAATATTGAAAAAAAACAGAAATTGGCAACCGCAGTTAAATACCCAATATACCAATAACTACGTCGTATCTGACAAAATCAAAATCACGCATGGGTAGCCAGATCATCTAGACACACTTTCCAACACTAAAAAAGCAAAAGTTTTACGACACTAATTGGCAATATCTTACGGAAAAATGACTTGGCAAAAAAATGAAAAAAAATGAAAAAGGGGCACTCGCGGTAAAATGCCCGACATTCTAATATACGGCATCTCAGATAAAAAAAAAGACATGCACGTGTTAGCCCAACCATCAAGGCACACTTTCTAACACATAAACATGAAAAAAAATCAATAATATACGGCAATTCCTTACTACGTAGTAATTTTTACAAATATTGAAAAAAAAACAGAAATTGGTAACCGCAGTTAAATACCCAATATACCAATAACTACGTCGTATCTGACAAAAACAAAGTCACGCATGGGTAGCCAGATCATCTAGACACACTTTCCAACACTAAACAAGCAAAAGTTTTACGACACTATTTGGCAATATCTTACGGAAAAATGACTTGGCAAAAAAATGAAAAAAAATGAAAAAGGGGCACTCGCGGTAAAATGGTCCTCGTGGTGATGAACGACATTTTAACTAAAGAAAAAATCATGCACATGGTAGCCAAACAATCCACCAAGACTTTCCACAACTGATAACCTATACAAGTTGAACCATTCTACGACAATTTCATAATACGTAATAACTTTGATAATTATGCAAATTACCTTAGAAGGGTAAACTCGGTCGCGTTCGACCCCGACGCTTCTCAGAAATCGGGGAAGGAGTACAGCTACAGCAATGCACATCTGGACACTACTAGAGCGTGTAGGGGAGACACCTCCTGCAGGTCGATCACCCACAAATTCAGTCACGGGGGTGAGTCACGTGAGAAAAACCTGTTTTTTTTTTACGCTCGGGGTCGCGAACGACCCATCGTACCTATCCAGGGTTAATAAGCTCCCACGAAATATTCGAATGATTGAAGACATTAAGGCTTTCAAGGGGAAACTGAAGACTCGTATTTCATAAGTCTTTTGACAGTGACGATTTAACAGTAAATGAACAATGTGTGACTTGAAAAGATAGATACTGTGAACGAACAAGGTAAAACGACAGTGAAGGTCCTGGAGAGAGTGGGGTTCCCTTGTTGTATGGGACCGGAAAAGCAGCCATCAAAGTAGGTAAAGTAAGTAAATTTTCTTATAAAAGGTTACTTATATCATCATTTTTGTTGCCATTTAGTATTATGTTGAACAGGTGACCCAAGATTTTTTATAATTTATAGATGAAATATCTATTTTGATGTTACTGTTTTTTAAAAATTCAATTTTAATTGTTCATTAATTCTCCTATAGTTTACTTCCTTATTTACTTTCCTCGCTGGGCTATTTTTCCCTATTGAAGCTCTTGGGCTTATAGCGTCCTGCTTTTCCAATTAGGGTTGTAGCTTAGCTAATAATAATAATAATAATAATAATAATAATAATAATAATGAAACTTACTCTTTTTTTTAACATTACAAGAGGAGGTGGCAGAGCTACCTGAGAGGGTTGCGCCATTAATAATGCTTTGTATCACAACTGTGTTATATTTAACCATCTTTACTCGGTACGGACCCAAATACGCTGGGTCTAGTTTGTGTTTCCTAGGTTGTAATCGTTTCAAATATACACGATCGGCCACAAATACTTTTACCGGTGCGGTTTTGAACCGAGCATCATACTTTGAGCTGTGTTTTTCATTAGCTCTTTTCAAAAACCTTTCAGTGGTGTCAGTTACTCTCCTCAATAGATTTTTAGAATATACACTGTATTGCTCAGTTGAATATTTTGGCAATCGTTGCGAAATTGTGCCGTAAACCCGGACAAATAAAATCGAGGTATGAAGGAATATCTATTCCTACCCCTGTCCCACCCAAAAAAACCCGTATTGGCCACAACCAGAGGGAGGTTATTGATGAGGTTGTGTAAGACTGATGTTATGAATTTTTTTTCACTTTTGGTATTCTGTTTTTTTGTTGCTGAAGTCTTAAGAAGAAATGAGTAGAATTAATTATATTGTATAGTGTACATTTTTGCATGCTATATTTATTTTTTTACTTTATTTCTTCTTTTTTTTGTGGAAGATGCGTTATTTTTGGGTGGGGGTGATGTCTATACCGATATTTTATGTTGTGTTTCTGTTTAGTACATGCCATACCTATTCTGGGTCAGTGTCTTCCATATATCAGTGTCCTAACTCATGTATGTAGATATGTGTTGTACAACAAGGTAAATGAACTCTATAATCATGAGAGTTCCACACAAACCTATAACTCAGCATGTTGTTGTAGCAAGATTGCATTTTGATAACGAGGGGTGTTTAGTTGCCTTTGAGCGCTCGAGTAGACAAGGCTCTCACATTAGAGAGCCTAGCTGTGTACGGTGTACTTACGAACCTTTTGTAAATAAAGTGTGGAAAACCCATGTTCCAAGGTCTCATTATCCGTCAACATGGGATATATATATATATATATATATATATATATATATATATATTTATATATATATATATATATATATATATATATATATATATATATATATATATATATATATATATATATATATATATATAGATAGATAGATAAATAGATATATATATATATATATATATATATATATATATATATATATATATATATATATATATATATATATATATATATATATATATATATATATATATATAGGGCCTGCCTATGCATATGACAGAGCTCCAGCCTGACATTCCAGAAGATTTGTGCTTCTGCCAATCATATCACCAACACGTCTTCAGCCATAGTTTTCCTCTCAAACGTGGATAGTATTTCCTCTCAACTTGAATAATGAATAGTGTTTGTTAAAACACTTTCTTTAAATTCAATTTTGAAGGAAGTGAAGTGTATTAGTAATGAGTTTATATTATGAAATCTGTTTATCTATTTTCTTTATTATTATTATTTTTTTTGTGCCTGACACCGTGTGGTTTGGATAAAAAGTGAAGTGCATTTATTCTTACTTAACCATTTTGTAACCTTGTTTGAGCCCAAAAGACGTAGGAGTAACAGTTACGTATATATATGAGTGAAGTTCTGATGTATTTTCTATAGTGTTAAAGTGTCAACTTTTATCACTAATTTTTGAAAATTGAATATTTTCAAAAATTAATTTCTAGTGAAACAAGTTACTGTAAAATTCTTGAAGTGTCTTTTTGTCGTAAGTATAAGAGATAGTTCAGATTTAAATTTCCCTAGACTTAGAACCGAAGTAAGAGGTTGGTTTTAGAATAGTTCCTGATAAAAGTAAAGTAATCACCCAGTTTTGTTTTGAGTGTTATGTAAACAGACCTTTAGATATTCAGTATTCATATATATTAACTTCTGGGAGTTGCGTATCACTCTCAGAACTCGGATCTCTTGTGTATCAGATTATGTAATATAAAGCAGGTGAGTTTAGGAGCTCAGGAATTTACATAATTGGCTAGTCATGATATATATTTTTTGGTGACTAGACCCGGGATCGACCGTGTCTCTTTTAAATACTGGTGACAACAGGGCCCTGTTTTGATTAAAGGTTTGACTAGTTTAGTGTTGATAGTATTCTGCGTATTGTTAGGGTATAATTTTGGGGAGAGACATAATTTCTTGTAATATACAGGATGGTGCAGTGAAATGTACTGGCGTTTTTGGAAAACCCAATTGCACAGGAATTGTCGTTGGAAGCTAATTGAACTAAATCTCAGTGGATCGCTATTTTAATGGCATGTTGCTGCCGTGCAACTGATAGAATAATTGAAGGCCAAATAAAGTGTCTAGCCTTAGAAGCATTGATAAACTCAGGAAAGTTGCCAATAGAAGATATTGTAGCAGCTCGCAACCTTTTGGAGAAGGCTGAAGCAGAATTCGTAGAGAAGCAAGTATCAGAAAACCCATAAACTGAAGGAATGAAAGCAAAAATTAATGCAGTGGCTGAGATTAGACAAATTGCAGTGGAAGCAAATTTGATTAAGTTGAAGATAATGGCAGAACGGGGAGGAAGAGAGAGAGAAGAGGCAAGAGAATTGGCAAGATATGTATGGGTAATAAAAGCAAGAAAAATTGCGAGATGGGAAGAAAGAGAGAGAGAGAAGAGGCAAACAGAAATTGTAAGATGGGAAGAAAGAGAGAGAAAAGAAGCAAGAGAAATTGCAAGACATGCCAGGGAATTGGAACTGTTGAATTCTCGTGCAAGGTTGTTGCCAATTCATGCAGGTGTGACCCCTGCTATGTACGATTCCGTGTTTGATGTAGCTAAGGCACGGAGGTTGATCACGAAATTCACGGAAGAAGCTCCTAGCGAGTTCTTCGATCATTTTGAAATGGTCGCATCAACGATGTAATGGGCAGAAGATAACTGGCCGGTGCTATTGGAGAGTGTACTTATTGGAAAAGGAAGCAGTGCATATCTTGCCTTTTCTCAGGACCAGAGGAAGGAGTATCAAGAAATTAAGAAGAGCATGGTCCAAGAGTATCAGATGAACCTTGAATATTATAGAGGAAGATTCCTAAGTTTGCGGAAGGACAAGAAAATTACTTTCCTGGATTACGATTATAAGGTACGACTATGTTTTGAGAGATAGATAGAGGCTGCTAAAGTTAGAGAGATGGCTTATTTAGAAGAAGTGATAGTGCTGGAATAATAAATACTAGGAATTCCTGAACATTCGCGAACGTACTGTAGAGAGAGATAGGTGAAAAAACTTGATAGAGCTGCTTCGCTGAGTGAAAATTATAATATTATCAATCGTAAACCCTAGTCCCATATAAAGTTTCAACTGTCGTTCCGATAGTGTCAAGTATTCGCCGAAACATGCAAACTAGTTTAGTAATAACCTTGGGAACAAATTCAATAGTTACAGCAGAAGTATCACTGGTACTATTGCAAAGCTTAATGTGCAGAATGTGACAGTACCACAACAGCAATTGCAAATCGTCTTCCTTCAGGTGTTGCGATAGAGGGGCAGAAGATTAATATTGTCTGTTATAAGTGCGGCAAGAAAAGCCATATCAGTAAGGAGTGTTGGTCTAACCAACCGAAAGCAGTTACCCAAGTGGTTAAGGGTTATTGATACCTACAGAATACGAAGACAAAGAATCAAACAGGAAAGGTCGACGAAGAAAATAAAAAAGCTAACATTTACACGACAAAATGGATAACCCACAACAGCTTGGATGCCTTAACACACTTATATTTATGAAGTTATGTCAGGCACTTTGTATGGAGCAACCAAATCCCGGTCAAGATATTGGGCGACACGGGATGCATTCATAGTGTGGTGACGAGAGGCATATACGGGATGGTGAAACAGTCTCTGAAAAGAGATTCTGTCATTTTGAAGGGAATAGGAGGTGAGGAAGTTACTCTTATTTGCTGTTTGAAACTATCATGCGAGTTGGTGACAGGTTATTTTGATTTTGCGGTAAAGGATTCATTGGCTGTCAAAGAAGTAGAAGTCTTACTTGCAAATGAGGTTGGTGGAGTGGCGTTTGTGCCTTGTCCATTGTAATGGAGAAACTACTGAAGTATAGTCCTACAACTAAACTCGAGAAGGACTACCCGTATCTGTTTCCAAGTTGGGTGACGACTAGGAGTGTGACAAAAAAAGTGGCTGCAGAAAAAGCCAGAGAAACCGAAGGAACGGTGAACTTGGAAGATTTATTTACAGAAGAAGAGGTTTCCCATGATAGTACGCAAGAGGAGAGCTCATGATAAGCCCGAAAGAAGATGAACAACAGACAAATGAACAGGAAGACAAGAAAGCAAGGGACTTGGAAGAAATAGAAAACTCAGCATTAAAAGTAGGAAAAGTGAGTCAGAAAAGGCTGATATGAGTGCAGCGGAAGGATGTGACGTTAACATAGTAATTTTACCGTGTAGTGGATGAGACAGAGGTAAAGCAGTCTCCCACATCTTATTACGTTAAGGATGGATTACTTATGAGGAAGCAAAGACCCGCCAATATCACTGGGAATATATAACGTAAGATATTGATTCCTGCACTGCTGAGAAGACTGGTGATCGCTGTAGCCCATGAGACAGGACACATGGGATTAAGAAAGATGACAGAGAAGATTATGAGAAACTTTTTCTTTGCCTGGGATGCATAAGGATGTGATCCAGTAATGCCGGGCATGTCACATTTGTCAGATGGCTGGAAAGCCTAAAGAGTGCATTAGAAGGCTCCCTTACACCCAATTGAAGCACGGGGAGAACCCTTCAGCAAGATAATGATTGACACTGTGGGACCATAACCGAGAACAAAGGAAGGCTACAAATATATGTTAACTTTGATGTGTCCAGTGGCAAGATACCCAAAACCCATACCTGTCAGGAACATCAGTGTCAAAGTAGTTGCCAAGAAGTTACAAACTTCTTTTACTAAGTTTTGTTTTCCAGAAATTGTTCAGAGTGACCAAGGAAAAAATTTCATGACGAAACTATTTCAGGACGTGATGAACTTATTGGATCCGAGACAACAACTGTCTACTGTCTATCAACCAGAGACCCAACGGGCATTAGAGCTATTTCATCAAACCCTGTTGTGTATGTTAACAAATTACAGTAACGAAACAGGAAATGAATAGGACATCGCACTACCTTTGATGTTATTTGAGGTATGCAATGCTTATCAAGAAAGCATGGCAAGTAGCCCGAATGAAAAGGTGTCTGTACAAGAAGTAAGAAGACCCATTAAAATGTGAGCAGAAAAACGGGAAGATCGAGAGGAAACATACGGAGAATATGTCAAGAACTTGAGGAAAGGATCGGCGAGATTAGAAAATTAAGGTTAGATATGAAAAGTAAGAACAGTTTGCGGTAGGACAACAGATGTTGGTTTTCTTACTAATAAGGAGATTATCTCTCACCAACAAGTTCTGAAGACCATCCCAGATTTTGGAAAAGATCAGTGACCTGACCTACGTGAAAGTACATGTCATCATATTAAAACCATAATCAAGAGAAAACGAGACCGAAGCTTCAGAGGTTTGTCTGGCACAAACCATTCCATCCATGGAAGACTGTGACAGATATGAGGTAGGGGCTGTAAGCAAAGTCAATAATTCGTGCAACATTAGGAACTTGAAAGAAAAAATAACTCATTTAAATTAGAAGCAACTAGAGGAATTCAGCGGATTGAATAAAAGTTTTCCTGAAATTGTCTCAGATGTCCCGAAATCAAGCAACATGACAAGGCATGAGATACACCTTAAGACCACAGAAAGACCATTCAAACAACAGGCTTATTGACTGTCACCATTTCACCGAAAAGTCGCGAAAAAATAAGTGGAGTATCTGTTGTAAAACGGATTAGTCGAACAAAACTTTAGCCCTTAAAGTTCTCCATACTTGCTCGTGGAAAAAACCGACAGATCTCTCAGGTTGTGTACAGACTAGCGAAAGTCTAATTCAATCATTGTGGCCGACAATTATCCATTGCCACTCATAGACCAACTACTAGATATCATTGGACAAGCAAGTTTTGTCATGTTAAAAGGCTATTTTAAGATTCCTTCGGACGACAAGGCCAAATTATTATCAGCTCTTATAACCCCGTTTGGGTTGTATCAATACACAATTTGACATTTGGTTCAATGAACAGAGCAGCTTCCTTCCAACAAGTAATGGATAACCTTCTAGGATCGATTGAGGGAGTAGGCGTATAACTCGACAATATCGTGATATATTCATTGACCTAGGAAAAACATTTCTCCGAATCCTTGGGAAGGTATTTCAGAAGTTACGAGGAGCGCATCTTACGATTAACCCTGGATAGGTACGCTCCTCGGACACCCCTTTAAGGGTATACTCGGACGCGAACGACCCCGACGGCAAAAAAAATTCTTGAAAAATCAGTTTTTGCAGTACAGTAACCTCCTTTTTTCTTTTGCCAAAAAAAAACTTCAATGAATGCTTAAAACAACTGTAAAGATAAATACTACTCATCTGCAGAAAAACTATTTATTATAAATATTTTAAAAAATTAAGTAGAAAAAAAAAGACCTGACATAAAAATTCATAAAAAAAAAGTTTATACATATATACACAAATCCTTTTAGGAATTGATTCTTGAATGTTTAGGACACATCTTGATGTATTTTGGATGAAGTCGGACCCATGGAGGTGAAGATCTGAAATGAGAAAAAAAGGGTAACTTTTTTTGGCCAAAAAAATTTGTCCAAATTTCATGAATTTTTTTGGGTACCCAAATGAAATAGGAAGTGGCTAATTTTTTTAGGGAATAAACATATGTTATCCTAAAATAGAAATATGTAAAAAAATCTTCATTATTTTGTAAATTACATTTATATCAGGGGCCATATCTAAAGGTAATTTTTTGAGTACTTAGAAATTTCGTAAAAAAATACATATATTTAATATATAATATGATATTTATGCAGGTAAAAATATACCAAAATATCACAAAATCTATAGGGAACAAGAATATATATAGATAGGGCAGCTTACGCTTCGGATATGTCCACAAAATGGCCGCCAACCACACTGACTCAGACTCCCTAATCTGCCACTTGAAATGTAGGAAGGGTATGTCAATTTCAAGATGTTATTTACTAATCTAATTATTATTGGATATGCATAAAAATTGTATGGTGGGTTGCTGGATAATTGTCGATTATTTTACGACTATAAAATTAAAATTCTGACCCAAAAAAATTTTTTTGAAGGGAAATAAAATCGAAAAAAAAAAATGTAAAACAATATAATATTTTAGCTAAAAAAATTTGATGATATTCAATCAAAAAAAAAGTAAACAAAATTTTCCGACAAATAAACATCTAGAGGAATCATTACTCTGTGATAGTTCCTTAGTACGTAGTAATTTTGAAAGAATTGGGAAAAAACGAAAAAATGGCAATCACCGGAAAATCGAACACATACCTATATATACGCCATATCTGGCTAAAAAAAGAAGATAGGCATGGGTAGCCAGATCATCTAGAAACACTTTCCAACACTATAAAAATATAAGTTTTGCGACACTACTTGCCAATTCCTTACGGTAACATGACTAAGCAAAAAAATGCAAAACAAATAAAAAGGGGCACTCGCGGAAAAATGGCTAACATTCTAATATACGGCATTTCAGAAAAAAAAATTCAGCCACGTACTAGGCAAACCATCAAGGCACATTTTCCGACAAATAAACATCTAAATGAATAATTACTCTGTGATAGTTCCTTAGTACGTAGTAATTTTGAAAGAAATGGGAAAAAACGAAAAAATGGCAATCACAGGAAAATCGAACACATACCTATATATACGCCATATCTGGCTAAAAAAAGAAGATAGGCATGGGTAGCCAGATCATCTAGAAACACTTTCCAACACTATAAAATTATAAGTTTTGCGACACTACTTGCCAATTCCTTACGGTAACATGACTAAGCAAAAAAATGCAAAACAAATAAAAAGGGGCACTCGTGGAAAAATGGCCATTCTAATATACGGCATTTCAGAAAAAAAAAATCAGCCACGTGCTAGGCAAACCATCAAGGCACATTTTCCGACAAATAAACATATAAATGAAATATTACTCTGTGATAGTTCCTTAGTACGTAGTAATTTTGAAAGAAATGGGAAAAAACGAAAAAATGGCAATCACAGGAAAATCGAACACATACTTATATATACGCCATATCTGGCTAAAAAAAAAATAGGCATGGGTAGCCAGATCATCTAGAAACACTTTCCAACACTATAAAAATATAAGTTTTGCGACACTACTTGCCAATTCCTTACGGTAACATGACTAAGCAAAAAAATGCAAAACAAATAAAAAGGGGCACTCGCGGAAAAATGCCCAACATTCTAATATACGGCATCTCAGATAAAAAAAAAAAGACATGCACGTGTTAGCCCAACCATCAAGGCACACTTTCTAACACATAAACATGAAAAAAAAATCAATAATATACGGCAATTCCTTACTACGTAGTACATTTTTACAAATATTGAAAAAAAACAGAAATTGGCAACCGCAGTTAAATACCCAATATACCAATAACTACGTCGTATCTGACAAAAACAAAATCACGCATGGGTAGCCAGATCATCTAGACACACTTTCCAACACTAAAAAAGCAAAAGTTTTACGACACTATTTCGCAATATCTTACGAAAAAATGACTTGGCAAAAAAATGAAAAAAAATGAAAAAGGGACACTCGCGGTAAAATGCCCGACATTCTAATATACGGCATCTCAGATAAAAAAAAAGACATGCACGTGTTAGCCCAACCATCAAGGCACACTTTCTAACACATAAACATGAAAAAAAAAATGAATAATATACGGCAATTCCTTACTACGTAGTAATTTTTACAAATATTGAAAAAAAACAAAAATTGGTAACCGCAGTTAAATACCCAATATACCAATAACTACGTCGTATCTGACAAAAACAAAGTCATGCATGGGTAGCCAGATCATCTAGACACACTTTCCAACACTAAACAAGCAAAAGTTTTACGACCCTATTTGGCAATATCTTACGGAAAAATGACTTGGCAAAAAAATGAAAAAAAATGAAAAAGGGGCACTCGCGGTAAAATGGTCCTCGTGGTGATGAACGACATTTTAACTAAAAAAAAAATCATGCACATGGTAGCCAAACAATCCACCAAGACTTTCCACAACTGATAACCTATACAAGTTGCACCATTCTACGACAATTTCATAATACGTAATAACTTTGATAATTATGCAAACTACCTTAGAAGGGTAAACTCGGTCGCGCTCGACCCCGACGCGTCTCAGAAATCGGGGAAGGAGTACAGCTACAGCAATGCACATCTGGACACTACTAGAGCGTGTAGGGGAGACACCTCCTGCAGGTCGATCACCCACAAATTCAGTCACGGGGGTGAGTCACGTGAAAAAAACCTGTTTTTTTTTGACGCTCGGGGTCGCAAACGACCCATCGTACCTATCCAGGGTTAAACTGGAGAAGAGCAAATTTAGAAAAGCAACAGTTCGCTACTTAGGATTTAAAGTCAGAAGAAGGCAAATCGCCCAGGTAGCCACTAGCATCGAAGAAATAAGGAGAGCTTCACTTCAATACCGATACTGCAAGCACTGGATTTCTATGAAAAAATAATTATCCAAATGGAAGCGTAGGACAATGGGATTTGAGCTGTCATATTACAAGAAGGCAAGGAAGGAATTCTTCACCACATTTGATTTTAGTCGTCAAAGCTGAAGAAGCATCAATGGGCCTACTTGACAGTTGAAAAAGAACTGCTAGCACTAATCACAGCAATAAGGAATTTAGAAGTTTATGTAAATAGACCACAGAATGAAGAAATTATGGTTTTCTCATTTCACAATCCTTCAAATTTAGTTAATAAAATAAAGAATAATAAACAAAGGTTAACTAGATGGTCGATATGTTTGCAACCATATTGTATTAAAAAGAGGATAAATCTGGTGGATTCAAGCACGTAATAAATAATCTTTTTAAGGGTAGTTATCTTACGGAGCTGGTCTGATATGAGAGTAGATCATTTTATTCACGTTTTTCATTTGCAAATTTAAGAGATGTATAGCCAGCTCGTAAGGTGGTTTCCACTCATATAGGGTTAAGCAACTGTGTGTGAATTAGATAAGACTGTCGTCATTCATTTAGATATATTTTCATTCAGTTTTGTATTATGTAAATTTATATTGTTTTTAAGAATTTAGTTTTTATTTCACGTAGCTTTGTTACAAAGTCTTATGTAAACTTGTTAAAAGGTATGTATAACGCACACGAGGTATGAACGCTAGGAATTAAATCATGTTTCAAAGTGTTTGGAAGTTGAATGAAGGCTCTAGACTAAAACTTACTCTTTCTTTAAGTTACAAGAGGATGCAGGTGGATTTAGCTAAGAAGGTTGCCTCGTCAGGCAATGACAGAACATTACTTCAAACTGCCAAGTTGGAAAACCTGATTTTGTAAGAGATGTATAGCCAGCTCGTAAGGTGGTTTCCACTCATATAGGGTTAAGCAACTGTGTGTGAATTAGATAAGACTGTCGTCATTCATTTAGATATATTTTCATTCAGTTTTGTATTAAGTAAATTTATATTGTTTTTAAGAATTTAGTTTTTATTTCATGTAGTTTTGTTACAAAATCTTATGTAAACTTGTTAAAAGGTATGTATGACATACACGAGGTATAAACGCTAGGAATTACATCATGTTTTAAAGTGTTTGGAAGTTGAATGAAGGCTGTAGACTAAAACTTACTCTTCTTTTTTTTTAATGTTACAAGAGGATGTGGATGGATTTAGCTAAGAGGGTTGCCTCGTCAGGCAACGACAGAACATTACTTCAAACTGCCAAGTTGGAAAACCTGGTTTTGTAAGAACCTGCCCAAACCATGTGCGCACGCATTGAATGCATTGCTGGTATGAACTGAGAGTTTCTAGAGTGAATAAGGATGATATGTAAAGGGCCTACCCATGCTTAGGAGAGAGATCCAGCCTGACATTCCATAAAATCTGTGCTTCAGTCAATCCTTTCACCAACACCTTTTCAGCCACAGTTTTTCTCTCAAACGTGAATAATATATAGTGTTTGTTTGAATATTTGGTAATTTTGATTTTAAAGGAAGTGAAGTGTATTAGTAATTACAGTTTATATTGTAAAATTTACTATTTTTTCCCTAACACTGGGATTTGGATAAAAAGTGAAGTGCATTTATTCTTGTTTAATCGTTCAGTAACCCTATGTGAATCCCAAAGGACATATGAGTAACAGTAACGTGTATGTAAGTGCAATTTTGATTTATTTTCTAGTCTTAGTGTCAACTTTTTTCATTAATTTTCAAAATTAAATATTTTAAATTTCTAGTGAAACAAGCAATTGTAAAACTGTTGAAAATGTGTCTGTATGAAATCTAGTTCAGGTTGAATTTCAAGTGATTTATTTTTGGTATTATTGTTGAATTATTATTTTTTATAGAATAGATATACTTTTGTAGTTTGTATTATTTCGGTCACCAATAATTAACTCAATAACTTACTCGTAATCCCTGACTTAGAACCAAAGCAAGAGGTTGGTTTTAGATTAGTTCATGTTAAAAGTAAAGTAATCTCTCACCTTTGTCCTGAGTGTAACGTAATGAGACTTTTAGACATTTAGTTTTCATATATATTAACGTTTGGGAGTTGCGCGTTATTCTCAGAACTCGAGGTATTCCCTTGTGTATCAGATTATCCAATATAAAGCAGGTGAGTTTGTGAGCCCAGCAATTTACGTAATCCGGTAGTTGTAATATATAAATATATATATATATATATATATATATATATATATATATATATATATATATATATATATATATATATATATATATATATATATATATATATATATATATATATATATGAAATAACAGCCAGTTTGATAAAAGGCTGAAGTTGTATTTCGGTTAGAAGTTGTATTGAATATCATCATCTGAATTTCCTTTTTCAAAACTATTTAGTATAGTAATAAGACTGATCAAAACCGTGTACTTGCGTATTTTCTTTAATGTACCAGAAACAAAAAGAACGCAGATCAATCATCTTTGGTCTTATTGAAGAAATGTGTCTATGGCAGAGGCTTTTTGATCTCAAAGCCTAAGGGTGACATTGTTATTCTTTCTCTTGATTGAACAGTACGTACTTTAACCTCATTCTTTCAAATAACCAATAGCTTCTCAAAAAATACCCTCGTTATCATTTACAGACTTCTACTAATCAATTTTACTTTCAAATAATAATCTCAGTGAGAGTTCATATCACCATCTTGTTTTTCTGGATATCTTCTCAGTTTCCATTTATCTCGAAACTCATTATTCCCAGACATTCAGAAGACTCATCCTTCTCTTCCAGTGTATTAAAAGCTCGTTTGATCTCGAATACTTTGGATCTATTTTCTCTGAGCTTTTTGTTCTTATGTTTTTGAAAATCTCCGTTACCCATCTCATCTTTTGATAGAATCTCCGAGGGAATATAAATTCACGATTGTAGGCCATCAACCATCATTTGCTTCTAAAACTTGAATTGCGAGATAAGTCCTGATTGTTAAGTGGTCTCCAAGAACATGAATTATTCGTGTGTCTTACAGGTATGCCAGGACGCTTGCTATTCTATCGTAACGTTTGGTCTTATTTTATACAGGATGGTGATTAATATGACAATATGACACGTAATATAACTCTTCTGCCTTTAAAAGTATGTCGAGAAAATAAAGCACTTTTGGAAAAAAATTAGACAGTATAAATGATAGTAAAGGTAGCTCATGATATGAATGTGAATGGAGTAGCGTAAGCAAGAAAAGATTCATTATTAATTTCCATATATTTGTGTGATTTTTATAGAGGAAACTGTTTCTTTAATATATAACGATGTGGAGGATTATTTTTTTTTGTTTGCCAAATCCAGAGAGAGAGAGAGAGAGAGAGAGAGAGAGAGAGAGATTGTGTCAGCGAGCGAAAAGTAGTTAGTGTATTGATTGTTTGTTGTGAGAAAGACTGTTGGTATAAATGATATTGTTTGTTTATGTTTTTAGCTAGGTTTCGACAATGGTGAACGTCTTGGGTGAATGGCTTTTTTATTTGACTGCTGCTAGAGGCGGTTGTGTGTGTGAATGCTGGATTTACTTTATTTGATTCGACCAGCGTGGAAGTGATTATTTTTTGAGTAAGTACAGTTTTGTTTATATTTGCTTGCCGTGATTGTGAATGATAGGAACAATTTATTACTTATTTTTGGTTATAGTGTGATAGTTTAATTAGCTAGGAGAGTTCGTAAGTGTTTTTTATTTTTTTCATTTGCAGGCCGTAATTCCTCCTTTGGAGAGAACTTAGTTTTGAATGTTGCTCAACCGTTGATGACCTGGCCTGTATTACGATTATATTAAGACTGCTCTTTGGATTTAGATAAATGTTGATGACCCGGACTGGATGAACTTTCGATTGTTTTTATTGATGATGATGATGATGATGATAATGATGACATCCAGGACCCCAATTAGGGAGGCAGTGGTGGCAAATTGCCACACAGTTTAATCTGTTAATCACAGATTGATGGTTGTGCCGTGAAAGACAGTTCGGCAGTTTGTGAAAGACTGTGTTGCAAATAACATATATTATATAAAAATAAAAATTTTGGTGTTGGTGAACTCGCAATATATATATGTGTTTTGTGTTTTTATGTTTGGGTTGCCGTTAGTTTTAAGTTTTATTAGGATTTATTTGATTGTGGAAAGGTTTTATTGTTAATTATATATTTAGTTTGTAAGAAATATAGTATTAAGGTTATGTTTTGTTTTAGTCCTTTTTTTCTAAGAGTCCAGTTTATGATAACGTAAGAGGAAAGTTTGTATTGAAGAGAAATCGTCAGTTAGAGTGATTCAAGGTGTGCGGGGTTTGTTCTTGTGACATCCCGCCACAATAATTTTGGCGCCCGAACCGGGACTGCCGAGGTGGGAGAGGAAGCTGGATTCTTTGACAAAGGACTGAAATAGGATAAGAAATTAGATTAAGGTTGATGAAAACGGAAGAAGAGTTGAGGGTTTTGAAGGAGGAATTGCGGCTGAGTAAGGAGCGTGAGGAGAAGTTGCTGCATGAGAATAAGAGGTTAAGTTGTGAGAATGAGGCGATGCAGAAGGAGCTTAGAGAGTTAAAGGGAACTGTAGAGAGAGTCGAAGAAGGTTTTGAGATGAGGATGCAAGAGAGTGAGGCACGAATGGAGAAATGAATGGAAGCTATGATGGGGCAAGTTATGGGGATGATGAAAACTTTAATGGCTGAAGGTGCAGTCGGAGGAGTGTCCTCAGCTTCAGGTGATAGGGTGATAGTGGAAGAGAATGCTAAGGTAAGTAATAATGGGAAAGGAAGTGATAGTGATAGTAATAGTGATAGTGAGATTGAAGATAAGGGATTTAGGCATAGTAAGGATGAACAGAAATGTGATAGGAAGAATGAGAAGAAAGGTAAAAGTGATGTGAAGAAAGAGAGGAAAAAGTGTCAGGATGAGAGCAAGGATGATCATGAATGGGTGAAAGTGGTGAGTAAGAAAAGGGCTAGAAAGAGTATGATCAAGGATAGGAGCATGAGCGTGGAATTAGATTCTTTATATTCTAGCGAGGAAGTAGGAAACAAGAAGGAAGGTAGCAGTGATGATAGAAGTGAGAATGAACGTTGTGTAAGACTGTGTTTATGAGAGAGATACCTCGGTGTGAAAAGTTCAGTGAGCATAGTAGTAGGGATGTATACGAATTTTTCAAGGAGTATGAGAGGTATTGTCAGGATAAGTATGGTGATAGTAAGTGAGTTTGGGCTAGGGAGTTAGGAGAATATTTGACTGAGTATTTGTTGACGATGTATGGTGTGATAATGAGGGTAGGGAATGTTGATTATGAAAGTGTGAAAAAGAGAATAATTGAACAGGTAAAACGTATGAAAGGGAGCGTTAGGTATAAGCGTAAAAATGATTTTGATGAGGCACAGATGAATGTAGGAGAAGCGATATCGATGTATGTATGTAGATTAGAAACGTTAGCAAGGAAGAAGTATGGAGATGAAGGTATAAAAGGGAATAAGGAGTTAATGAAGATGTTTTTGGCTACTGTACCGGAGAATGTCACTGAGTTTATTAATTTGAAACGTAAGGAGAAGATTAGGTGGACGAAAGAAAGATTGACATGGGATGATATTTTAGAGATAGTCGAGGATTACGAGTTGGATAGATGTATAAAAGAAATCAAATCTGTGAGTGTAAGAACTGGAATGGAGGAAACTGTGCCAGAATTTGTTAGTTTTAGAGATGCTGTTATGAGAGGACCGATGAGGGTAGCTGATGGTGTAGTAGATAGGAGGGTTAGGGCGAGTAATGTGGGAATACCTGTAAGGACAAATGAAGGATTTAGGCAGGGTAATTGGCGGAATAGGGATAGTAGTGTGAGTGCGCATCAAGGTATGTCAGATAGTCTTGTCCGTGATGAAAAGTGTTACAGGTTGAAAGGAAGGTCATAAGAAGAATGAATGTAGATGTGCTTTAGGTGCTTGTTTTGGATGTGGTGAGGTAGGGCATAGCATTAGCGAGTGCAAGAAAGAGAAAGGAGTAAAATGTTATCGGTGTGGTATGACTGGGCACATAGCGAGTGGATGTTGTAGTAATCGTATGAATGTGATTTGTGGTAATTGTGGTAAGGATGGTCATTATGCTATAATGTGCAAGGAACCGCAGGGTAATTGTACTGAGGTATGTCAGATAGTCTTGTCCGTGATGAAAAGTGTTACAGGTTGAAAGGAAGGTCATAAGAAGAATGAATATAGATGGGCTCTAGGTGCTTGTTTTGGATGTGGTGAGGTAGGGCATAGCATTAGCGAGTGCAAGAAAGAGAAAGGAGTAAAATGTTATCGGTGTGGTATGACTGGGCACATAGCGAGTGGATGTCGTAGTAATCGTATGAATGTGATTTGTGGTAATTGTGGTAAGGATGGTCATTATGTTATAATGTGCAAGGAACCGCAGGGTAATTGTACTGAATGTGGTGCAGATGGGCATATAGCTAGGGTTTGTAGAAAGAAGGGATTAGGCAAGCCAGGATGTTCGGAAAACTAGGTAGTCAGAGGGTTCAACTGGGTGAGTCCTCCTGTGTGTGTGTGGAAGGAATAGGATCAGTGTTCATGAGAATGGGATGAATAATTGGTGGGAAATGAGTAAGTATGAACCCGGTATGCATGAATAGTTAGGGTAAGAAAATAAACAATTAGTGTTAGTTGAATATAGGAAAAAGAGGCGTTTGAAATTTTTAAGTGAGGAGAAAGTGCAAGGGAAATTTATAGGTATAGGTAAGAATCAGAATAAGTATGACAAGAGTTAAATGTACAAGTGAGTGTAGAAGATAAATGTATTAATACAGATGAAATGTGGCTGAGTATGAATGATACCTATAGTGTGTGTGGCTTTTCCTTAGATGATGTAAAAGAAAGTATGACGAATGCGAGAATGAGAGAGAGGAGAATGATAAGTAGTATGAATGAATCTTTTATTAAAGTAGAAAATGGTTTTGATGAAATGGATGAATTGCTGCCGGAAATAAGTAAGACTTTAGAGCCAGATGATAGTTAGGTAGATGGGATAGTACATGATTTATTAGATGATATTAATTTAGATAGGAATAGTATTAATATAGAGAATGATTGTGAGAAGGAATAAGTGAATGAGACAGTGTATGAAGACCCAGTTACTCGGAACAGAGGTCCCGTTCCCAACTGCGACTGGGTAATGAAAAAAATAATGTAAGCGTTGTGTGAGAAGGATTTGGCAAAGTAAGGTGGGAGGAATGTGGACGAATATTTTTTCTTTTGTTTGCCAATTCCAGAGAGAGAGAGAGAGAGAGAGAGAGAGAGAGAGAGATTGTGTCAGCGAGCGAAAGGTAGTTAGTGTATTGATTGTTTGTTGTGAGAAAGACTGTTGGTAATAACATATATTATATAAACATACATATTTTGGTGTTGGTGAACTCTCAATATATATATATATTTGTTTTGTGTTTTTATGT